>NC_037676.1:98477501-98594214 GCF_003255815.1 Theropithecus gelada
AGGAAGGAAGGAAGGAAGGAAGGAAGGGTGGGAGGGAGGGAGGGAGGGAGGGAGGGAGGAAGGATAATTCCTTCTCTTCTTCCTTGTGGCATTCTGATGCCACAGATTTTTTTTTCCCCCAAACAAAGGTGTTCTTGTTGCTCTCATTCTCCAGGAACTGCATTTCACTCATTCTTTTCCCTGTGTTTTAATGTAGAAAGCATTCAGACAGGATATAGCATTGAACTGCTTAGACTAGGAGATTCCCTTGAAGAGCTCTTGGATGGTGGTTTTTTGCTAATGTCCACCTTGAGCCCATGGGTTGGAATGTTGTAGATAACTGTCTTGATGTTGTTGGGGACCCATTCCTTGTAGCAGCTGCTGCTGTTGCTTCTTAGTTGAGCATGTCCTTATACACTTCCTTCATAGACTTCTGTCCTCAGAAAATGATGATGATGATAACATCAGCATGACATGGATCACATGCTGCCATCTTGTTTTGGCATTGAGAATTTGCTGGGTGAGCTTTGCTGTAGTCAGAGCAGAGTACTAGTAGTTTTCCAAGCTAGTGAGTGAGGCAAAACCTGGCATAAAGAAGTAACATGAGGAATGGGGGCCAGGCAGACAACCAGTTTGTGGAAGTTTGTATTGAAATGGCCAGGAAAGTGGAGACAGGTAGATCAAGATGGGGTGGCTCAGGTCACTGTCAATGTCAGAGGGTCAGCTTGAAGTTTCAGAAGCAAATTAGAGCACCTCATTATTTATGGTATCCACCAACCAGTGGACAGAGAATATGGCATGGTATTTGGCCATGGTGCCTAAACTTTGGTTGAAGGGCTCGTGCTAGATGTTATGAGGTGATCAGGGTCCTGGATACAGACCTTGCAAATGGGAAGGGTGCCCATGCCAGAGCCCATGCCCGAGCCCATGCCCCCATCTAGCCATTGAGTCCATAGGAAGCCTTGAAGCCTATAATGGCTCTAGATACCTTAGATACAATATCATGATGGAGTCTCTCAGTTCTGCTTCCTCCCTTGTGTGGCCATAGCCTGCTCCAGACTGACTAAAGACAAAGTTTGTCTGGCCTGAAGATCTGGCCAAAATGATGTGAGCAAACATATTTCATAGTCCTTGATATAGAATCATCCTAGATGGCAAAAGAAATCAATCAACTACCTGTAGCGTAATTGAAACACCTGAAGATCTGGTCTGTCTACAGAGCACCATTCTATTTTAAGTGCTGGCAGACTTAATGCTTTGCTCATCATTGAGCATCAACCAGAACTTAGTATACACTTGATTGCCACCCTACACAGTTTGGATATGAAAGATTTTCCTCAGATGGAGAATTTGCTGTTATGTTTATCCCTCAAGGTATGTGAAGAACAAGAGAATAGTACATGTTTTTTGCTTATTGCACACTTTAAGAATGGGACATGGCCCAGGAAGCTACAGCCATTGTATCGGAGTTCAGGGATTCTGTGATTGCTGCAGCTCTGGTTCTTCAATTATTTTCCTTCTAATTCCTTGTACCCATTTTAGTTCAGAAGCTTTTGAAGGCCAAAAGATGATGCCTTCTTCATTCTATTAACTATCACTGTGCCTAAGAGTGTTCAAGACTGGCCAACGATTCAACAATCATTGGCTATTTAAAAGAAAAAGCTTTGCAGGCTGTCGACTTAACAGATACCTCTTGTGCTCATCATTTCTCAAACATGGTACGTGGGTGGATTTGGCCTGAAAGAAGGAGACATTTCAGGGTATAAGACAGCAATTTTTCAGGGCTCCATTATTTTCTGTTGCTCACTTTTCTTGTTGTCAGAACTGAAGAAGCACCAGCTACACATACATCAAGATAAGAGCTGCGCTTCCATTAATGAAAGGGGAGGGTGTGTTAGGAATAAAGGAGTTTTTTACATTGCACATGGGAAAAGGGAATTTATTTTAAGGCTTTATCTGGCTTTTGATCATCTGGACAGGCTTACAGAAGAGAAAAGTTGGTGTTTATTTTACAGACAAAAATTGCTTTTTCATTGCATCAAATATGTTTTGCAGCTGCTTATACACATTGCTCTGAGAAGCAAACAAGGTAGACCTGTTCAGCCTAGGTACACAAGACAGTCAGCATATTAATAAAGAAAACTGTACTTATTGTACTTAATGCAACCAGTTTGTAAAAGGCAAGAGGACTTTCAAAATCCATGTCTGACTGCCTAAATGAACAGCATCCTACAATAACCAGAGGGTACCACACTTAATAAGCAAGTGTCCGTTCATATTAAGAGAAATGAAACAGGAAAACAGAAACACCTTCATCTGGTTCCTCTTTTCCAATGTGGGACCAAGACTCTGAGAGAGAACACAGCTCATCTAGACTGCCAATACCCAAACCAGGCGTTGTTTCAGATATCCATTAGCTGCACAACTCTTACTAACTTATGCTAGCTATGCAGTCACCTCCCTGAGGCTCCCTCTGAGCTCAGACTCACAGACTTATCCCCAGTCTACCGACCGCCCAGCATTCTAATTACATCTGACTGCTGCTCTCTCTCAATAAAGCACCTTTAGGGAGAATATGGTGTCTTTTCTACCTCTGATTCTTAACATGTTGCTTGGCAGATGCTAATACACTTTTACTGAGCAAATAAATTAAACAATGAATGAATGATGAATGGGCATCCACCGGTATTACAGAGTGTGACTATCATTACTACATGTTGTTCTCTTTGAGTACATGAGAAACAATACTGAACCCCCAGGGTGGATTTAATTCCTAGGGTAGTGTTTATCAATGAAATCTACTACAGTCCAAGGGTACTTCATGGATGTTAAAAGCCTGGCTAGCCCCAATCAGTTAATCCTTTCCTTTCATTTCCTATCAACCTTATCTCAATGGCCTCTTTGCTTCTGCCTTCTTTCTGTTCTTACCCTCAGATACCTCCCTTCTTCACTCATTTTTTTGTGCTCGCATAACATTGCCCCTACATCTTTTCATCAGTTGTAACTCTTCCTATGGCAACTAAGAAAACCCAATCCAAATGACTTAATCAAAAGAAAACTAGTGCTCATACAACTGAAAATGGCAGGGCTAGGACTGGCTTCAGGCATAGGGTTCAGATGACTTCATGAAGACCCAGTTTCTCTCTCCATCTATTAATTATGCATTCTACTATGTTGTCTGCATTCTCTGACAGACTCTCCCCTCGAGGTTGTAAAATGTCTGGAGCATCTCCAGTTTATAGTCTTCTACATACAAGTCCTAGATGAAAGAATCTTCTCCCTCAATAGCTTCATTAAAAATCCCAGAGTTGAGCCTTCCTAGCTCTGACTTGAACTTGGTGCATACTCATGTACAAATCACTGTGCCCAGGGGGTGAAATACACTATTAGAATTGGACCAAGTTACCCCAATGCTGGGACTCAGTATCAACAGCTAAACTCCAAGCACACACGCTAAACGCTGAATAAAGATGGTTTCCCCAAAACAAAATCAGGGCATTCTTGATTCAAAAAGTGTGTGTGAATGTAGACTGACAAAAACAACAAACAACCACTACAATCCTAAACTTGCTTTCTGCTTTTCTCATCTTCTCTGTGACATTCGTATCCCACCTGAGCCCGATATTCTTTTTCTTCTCTTCCCTCCTCTACTGATACCTCTACTGATATCTTAGTATCTACCTCAGACACACATTAGTCCCATTTTTGTCCCTGGCTTTTCTCTGCCTCTTCAGTAATTTCCCTCTTTCAGCCATCCCCCAATTTCTACCTGGATTTTAACTTCCCATCATTATCTTCAAGACTTGGAGTACCTGCTGGTAAGAATCCTCAAACCAGAACAGTAACATCTGCTGGAACTGTTTGTTTCCTCAGTGACCACAGACTCTCCCTCATTTTTCATCAGCATTTTCCTTCTGTTTCTATAACCCCATCAAAACCAAATATACCCAGGCTTCCCCATCCATCTTAGGAAACAAGACAAAACCACTTTCATTTAGCCTTGGCAGCATGCCCGCCTCCACCTTTCTCCTTCCTGTTCCCTGTCCCCTCCCCACCATCAAACTATCACTCCATCTCAACCCTCCCCTCCAGGCTTCAGTTCTCTGAACTTGTCTCTGCTTTCTTTCACCAAACTCATTTCTTACATCCCTGCAGTTCTGTTTCTAGGGCTGTCCCCTTTCACCGCCTTCCCAAAGATTTCCTCATAGTCAAAATATTTAAGTCCTCTCTCTTTCTCACCTTCCACATCCAAATTGTCCTCAAAACCTTCCAAATAGACCCTGCAAGTGTCCCCTCACTCCATCTCTTCCTCTCTATTCCTCTGCTTCTGACAGATTGGGAATTCTCTTGCAGTTCCTCTCCTCCCCTGGTTCCCTTGCTCCATCCAGACTCCCCATCCTTCCACGTCCTTCAAGCCAGTGCTCACAGCGAGTTTGTGACTCTCCTACTTTAAGAAATGTTCCTGGCAAGCCAAAATTCTTATGCTCCAGCTTGAAATGCAAGGCTGCCCATCCTGCATCCTCACCTGCATCCTCACCTGCCCTCACAATCCTAGAGATGCTCTGTACTGCAGCTGCACCTCCCTGCATGTGCTCACACAATCCTTCCACCTTCCCCTGCTTGTACAACTAGGAAATCCCTATGCTTTCCTCAAGGCTCTCACCAGTCACCTCCAAGTCTGACACTAATTTGGCTCCTCTCAAGCAGGCTCCCTCTCCCCACCTTGAAGCAGAATTCACCCCTTCGTGACTGTGCTCCTCAAACAACACTAAGAATAATTGTTTGCTTGTGATTATCTTAAAGCGCCAGAACCTGAGAGCTGCCTCCATGCATCTCTGTCTCCAAGCCTTGCACAGTGCCTGGCACACACAGCAAGTGAGATCTTCACCACCCCTCTCTCCACACCCGAAGCTTCATCTGCTCTACATCTCTTCCATTCCCCAAATTATTGCCTCTCCAGTGTTGTTTCTGTTCCTTTGATGTGACCCACTAAGAGCCAACATCCACACAGCCTTCACACTTCTTTCTAGATATCATTATCCTAGAAAATCAAATCTGCTCCTAAGCAGTCACTTCCAGGCTTTGCTCCATGTCCTTTCTTCACATCAGTCCTACTTCCTCCACCTGTGCACAATTTCATTCATCTAACAAGCACTCATTGGTTCTTCCATATTGTTTATGTAATAAATACCTATTGTCCCTGGGGATCTTGCCATCATACGGAACATTACATCTTTCCCTCATGGTCCCCCACACTGACTGCCCGCTGTTCTTGTTGACTGGACATAACCAGGTAGGTCACTTTTCACTATTCCTATCATCCTACTTTTTGTTTGTTTGTTTACAACCATCTCTTCAAGATCTCTCTCCCTCTGCATGTGCATTGCTAAGTATGTGATTTATTCTTTGACCCTCAGTCATATGTAAACTAAGGCCAGGGTGACTGTAATTTAACAACCAAACAGGATACTTGGGCAGTGAACAAGGGAGCTATTAATAGTTTTGCCTGGGCAGTAAGTATAAACTGGGACTTTCTTCGACCAATCAACACATCTGGCTTTCCTAACAGCGGCTTTATTACTTGAATTTTTATCCAGTAGGATCCAACACTTTAAATGCTACCACCATGGTGTGATGTGGCCAGCATCATCTTCTTACCCTTCATTCCAGCCTCAATACTCTTTAGTAATTTTCACTGCTTTTAGCATCAAATTCATACTCTTCCTCCTGGAGTTTGCCACAAGCCTGTCAGACCCAAAGTCTTTGTTTGATCTGCTGTCAAACAAATACTGGCAACTTCTGTCCTTCTCTCTCTCTCTCTCTCTCTCTCTCTCTGAAAGATTTCCATCCAGTCCTCACCTGTAGGAATTACCTCCTCTTCATAGTTCAGATTTTCCTTCTCTTTCCCATTAAAACCCACCTTGAAGCTCACCTTCACCAGGAATTCCACCACGATGGTAAAGAATCTGGAGAGGAAGTATTCTTATCCAAAGCCAAATATCGACCTGCCCCATTTATTTCCATTCTGCATTATCTATAAAAAAGACACAGAGTTGCCGGGCGCAGTGGCTCAAGCCTGTAATCCCAGCACTTTGGGAGGCCGAGACGGGCGGATCACGAGGTCAGGAGATCGAGACCATCCTGGCTAACACGGTGAAACCCCGTCTCTACTAAAAAATACAAAAAACTAGCCGGGCGAGGTGGCGGGCGCCTGTAGTCCCAGCTACTCGGGAGGCTGAGGCAGGAGAATGGCGTAAACCCGGGAGGCGGAGCTTGCAGTGAGCTGAGATCCGGCCACTGCACTTCAGCCTGGGCGACAGAGCAAGACTCCGTCTCAAAAAAAAAAAAAAAGAGAGACAGAGTAAATGAAGGGGGGAAATGTTAGTGTTCATCTACACCTCTTTTTTATATTTTAGCCTTGCAGGTACAATTCATGCCTTCTGCATGTTTCAAGCACCAGCATCTGGATTAGCATATGGGTATTTTGAGAATAACAATATCAAGGATGTTGATGGGCTTTCAAGTAATTAATGCTTGTTTGATAGCTTCTGCAGGTTTCAAAACACAGTAGCTCAAAATGGTACCTAAGGGCTCAGAGCTGCCAGAAAATATTGGTATTTTCTACTCCAACAGGATTTTAAAATTTAACAAGTGTTCTTAATCCTAAGAGTCTGAGCATCTTTGGAGCTAGGTGCCCATTCGAATATGTGCCTATGCATCACTCACATTCCAACAGAAGCTGCTCCCTCTTCTGGTCAACACCGAGGGAGAGTGCAGAGGGAAGAGAGACTCCTCCTTTGCTCTGAGCATGCAGAGGTGCAGTGTGAGAAAGACAGATTGTCCTGCTTTGGAAGACAATCGCAAAGATGAGATAGGCTCATCTTCAACTCAATTATCACATTTGGTTTAATCAGCTTTGTGAGACTTTTGTTTTAACCAGAGTCAGAAAATGCCCATTGTCATTCTCAGCAACTCCAAGAGTGAAAACAATCATTTCCTTTCTCCTAAAGACCTCAGCCCTGCCAGACCACTGTATCAGTGCAGTTCTCGCACCCGCCCTGCGCCCCGACAGCTCCACACCGGGGAGCCTTGCCAAGCTGAAAAGGAAGGAGACGGCAGTTCGGGTCATTAGAATGAGTTGCCAAAAAGTGCTCAGAAAATGAACAATTAATTTCGGCTGTCAAAACAGATACTAGAGGAGCCCAGCTAGATTTCAAGCATTTTTTTCTCTACCAGCAAATCCAAGGCTTTGTTGGTGATAAGAGATGGAGCAGATTCTGAGGATGTTTGTGAGACAGCATTACACACTGGTTGAGACCACCGTGGGCTTTGGGATCAAATTGCCTGCTGTGGGTCCCATCTTTGCCTTGTTCTGGCTATGGCCATGGGTATTTTATTTAACCTCTCTGAGCCTAGTTTTCTTGTCTGTAAATTAGGGATAATACAAGGAGAGAGGAAGAAATGGGGGAGGGTGTGCTGGATGCAGGAAATGCACCTAGTATTGTAAGAAGTGAATACATGGTTGGCAGTTTTTATTATTATGGATGGTGGTGATATTTTCCTGCAAAACCTCCTGGTTGTCTTGGAAGTTGATAAGTTAAATCTGCTTGTTTGAGCCTTCTTCCTGGATGGCTAGTACCTTGCCCAGATTTCAGAAAATTTTCTGAAGATCAATTCCTTTGGGGGAATGCTTACTGGTAAGCTGCAATTTATTGACTCAGTAAAAATGTTCCCCATGAATGTAAAACCTCAAAGTAAAGAGAAATATATTTTGTTGTTGTTCTCCCCTGGTTAGGCTGTAGTGTAGATGACACATACATAAGTAAAATGGAATTTGTAAAGCAAGAAGCAGAGTATTTTGAAAAATTAAAAGTTTCTTATAAATCTTTAAGAAAATGCATCTGTGTCAACACAGTAAAAATAATATCCCACCCTACTGGTTTTCATCTTCTAGCCCTGCGTAAGCATTAACTCATTAACCCCTTCCACCACTATTCAGTGGTTAGGAACTGAAGAGCGCTGCTACTGCTCTTCAAGGGGTGGGAATGAACACTCTACCCTCATCTCCCACGACATGAGTTTCCCCCCACCATGGGTCACAGTTTTCCAGATAACTCAAGAAAGTAATATCTTAAAAGCACATTGTACAATGACATTTAATAAAATTCAGAATAAATCATCTTCGTAATTGAGAAAAGTGGGAATATTTTTTCTGGTTTGTTAAAAAAAAAAAAAAAAAAAGGCCTCACCCTACATTCCTGGCTCCTTTCTTTCTCTGTTCCCACTGACATGTCCCATACCACTCTTCTTAACAACTGTAGAGTCTGGTAATCCATACTAATGCCTATTGTCTTACAGACTACTGGTATCTTCCCAATATCCATTATCCCTTCTCCCATGGTTACAGAACTTCAGTTTTATTTGTGGCAATAATGTGCTCAGGTAAAAGACTACACTTTCCATCATCCTTTGTAGTCAGGTTTGGGAAGGCACATGACTAAGTTTTAGCCCATGAGATGGAAGTCAAAGTGTCAGGTGAGATTTCCAGAAAGACTTCTTAAAGGTGGCTGACTGTGCTGAGATGAGGGTAACCCCTTTTTGCCTTTCCCTCTTCTCTGTCTTGCTCACTGGAACGTAGATGTGACGACCAGAGCTCCAGCAGCTATTTTGAACTCTGTGGCAAACTTGAGGATAAAAATCGTACTTTTAAATGACTTTTTAAATTCTCTGATGAGAAATCACCATAAGCAAAACTGAAATGCCAAACTCCAGGTTTTGTTTTTGTTTCTGTTTCTTACCAGACAGAAATAAACTACAGCTGCTCCTCAACTTGTGATGGGGGTTATGTCCTGATAAATAATCCATCCTAAGTTTAAAAATAGCATAAATTGAAAGTGTATTTAGTACCCCAAACTAGTACCCCAAAATGTATTTAGTACCCTGTAAGGTCAAAAAAATTCTAACTTGAAAACATCGTAAGTCATGGACTGTCTGTATTCTTGTTTAAGCCACTGTTGTTTGGGGTTTTAGGCAGATGAACCTAATATTAATTGACACGTCTACTTTTTCCTTCTTTTTTTTTTTTCTGGCCACAAAACAAATTCTTTGCATTGGTTCATTTGATTATCTGTTCTCAGAGTTCATTCTACCAAACAGGGTTGACACAATGCCCCCTCCATAATTTTTAACATAGTTTTCTAAAATATAGAGTCCAGGTGAGTTTGCTCATTAGTGTTAATAAGATATATGCCAATATTCTGATTCTCCAAAGGCATACATAGTTCATTACAGGTAGAGAAAAAACTAATTTTGTGATGACATGTTGCACACTAAGCTTGGCAAACTATCTTACCAGTGTGAGAAATTAACAGTGAGGGTGAATGGCTCACTAAGGACTCAAGGAAATGTCACTTTTGTACAGAGGAGATCTGCTTCCTCTTCTTTAGCATATTATTTGAATATCTAATGCTATTTACCACATTGGACAATGATTTTAGCAAATCTTCTCTTTTACAGAGATGTTTCTATTTAAGTCTATATCCTTAGTGCTAAGCACAACACCTGCCAAATGGTAGATGCACAAAAAATATTCACAACTATTTAATAAATTATGTCCTTTATTAGAGGCTCATTTCAACTACCATTCCTATCACCAGTCAAAAATGATGTAGCTTTCAAAAAATCTATCAAAAAATAATATAATAATAATGATGGTAATAATAATTACAGAGCACTTTTTTTCTTTTCTTTTTGTTTTGTTTTGTTTGTTTGTTTGAGGCAGGGTCTCACTCTGTCACCCTGGAATGGAGTGGTGCAATCTTGGCTCACTGCAAACTCTGCCTCCCAGACTCAAGCAATCACCAGAGCACTTTCTATATGGATTTTTTCCTCAGTATACATGGGGGATTGGTTCCAGGACCTCCTTCAGATGCCAAAATCCTCCATGCTCAAGTCCCTGATATTAAATGGCATTGTATTTGCATATAACCTACGCATATCTTCCTGTATACTTTAAATCATCTCTAGATTACAATGTAAATGGCATGTAAATAGTTGTTACACTGTATTGTTTAGGGAATAATGACAAGCAAAAAGTCCATACATGTTGAGTACAGACACTTTTTTTTCCTCAAATATTTTTCATCCAGAGTTAGTTGAATCCACAGGTGTGCAAGACCCAGATACAGAGGGCCAGGACAAACTGTACTAGGTCATTTATTAAGCTTGGAAAAAATTCTGAGAGAGGTTTATGTATGGTGTGTATTTAGTTCTACATTATGTCTATAGCTACATTCCATGCCCAAGCCACACAGAATCAAAGAAGAAGCCATTTAATTTGGTGCTGTGATACCGAAAGCCCCTCCTCTCCTCTCCACCCACCCCTGCCATATCCAGAACTTGAGCTGACTTCTGAATGCCTTGTTGAGTGTACTTTTTGGAAGAAATGCTTTGACCTATGATCTACCTTTCTGAAGCAAAATAACATATGAAGTTATAGGGCACTCAAAGTGTGGTCCATGAAAGAAACTCAACTGATAACATTCATACAAATTTCCATCTTCTTCATCTATAGAAAAAGACCAATGTATTAAATAACAAATAATGCAGACTATTTTAGGTGTAGGGGAAAAGATACACAGAAGACAGATCTGCCTACAGCTGCAGACCTACCAATAGACAACCCAAATTCAGACATGTAGGATAATCTGGAGGAATTCTAAGATACAGTGGCTGTTCAGAGAATGCCTCAAAGTGGTCTCTAATCACAACGCTGGCCCATTGTTTAGCCCAAGGTACTCTCACTGCCGACTAGAGAACAGCAGCTATCTATGTGCCGGCTAAGAAGCCACTTTCCAATTAACACAAGTAAACTTTTAAAAAACAGAAAATTGTTTTTTAATAAAACTACTATCTAGGAAATCGTTTTAGGAAAAGTCATTTGTTCAGTGCAATGGGAAGGGTTAATGGTCACTAACAACTCATTCCCAACAAACTTCAGGAGTCAGGCTTTAGTAAAAGACAAAGCATGGAATGAATAAATACAGTTTTGTTTAAGCCTAAACCAAACATACTTATAAGAATAATGTTGTTGTTTGTTCTAGATAGCAATTGTAAAGTCAGAAAAATGAAAAGTGCTTTCTTATGTGAATAAAGCATGAACGGTGCCCTCTAACCAAGGGATTTGAACAACTCTAAATCTTCTACCATTATTTGAATGCTGTTGGTGTCTGATAAACCTTAGCCACTAGTAAGGGCAAAAATAATCACACAACTCAGAGGCTAATTATTTCTGTAGTTTTCTCAGCTTGTCAGATATTTTAGGGATAAAACTGGAAACACAGGAAGTTCCAAAACTGAGACCAAACCTCTGAGACTTTTAAGACTGTCTTGACAAAGACAGGTAAATATTCCTCATGTAGATTACTAGACTAGTTTTAAAGGAAAGGAGTGATGATATTTTGGAGTCCAAGTACCCTTTTCTTCCAACAAATTAGAGCCCATCATTTTCCTGGAACTTTCAAAAGAACGTTAACAAAGTAGGAATCAAATCGCTTTTTTTTTTTTTTTTTTTTTTAAGTTTAGGGCACAACTGGATGGCGTAAGTCACTTGGTTTTCTCAAGTAAATCACAAAGTCTTCTGAATAGAAAAGAGATGTAGAGACACATGAGATGTGCCCTTTTCCAACAAGGGGTGACCAAACATGAAGCTGTGGATGGCTGAATCTCAGCATCATGGATATGTTCCCTTTAGTCATTGACCTAGTTTAAGAGTAAATACTCCTGTTATGCTTGTTTTAAAATTCCCTTGACATGTCTTGTTGGTTTTTATCTGTTTTCAGGGGAAACGATAATATGAACCAGTTTCACATTCCTGTTACTAAATAATTATCATGATTAAGATCTCCCACTATTTTTCAGAGGTTAAAAAATAATCACTTGGAAATGTAAATTTTCAAAAAGAAAGTTGAATGAAGAAGTTCTAATTTTCACTCATGTGATCATTCTCAGACACATCTGGTATACCTATTCACAGATGACACCAATATATAATAAGTATAATAAGTATTTATTAAATTTTGTCTTAACAAACATGTTATATTCCTAATAAGTCTGAACTTCTTAGAAGGGTCAGCATTGTACCTGTTTTGAACATCAGAATGGTATAGAGAACCCATGGCTATAAATGTTACCCTTCTCCTCATCCCTCAATCCCTAATCCTATTATCCTCCTTCCTCAATAGTTATAGGGGACAAGGGCGAATTAAGCTTTGACAGAATTTGTAAGTTAGAAAGCAGAAGAGTAAGTCATAAAAGCAGAACTTATGTCAAAGGAACAGTTTGCCTGTATGAGTCTGGAAAGTCTTAGAAGTTCAGGTTCAATTTTGAATTTCCTTTCTCTCTAGTTCTATATGTAAAGTTTCCCAAAACCTCAAACAGTGCCTGCCAGACTGTGGTAACTCACTAAATAACAGCTGAATGACAGCAGATGAGAATACACTCTAGATTCTACCAGATTAAGTTCTAGCTCCTCCCAGGCAAGTGATTGAACCTCTCTAACTCCCAATTTTTTCATCTGTAAAGCAAAGTAATAACAAATAGAGTTGTTGCAAAAATTACCTAACAAAATTATAGTAGTAATAATATTCCGGTGAACTCTTCAAGCATAGGAACCAGTTTTTCACTAACACAACATTAGTATTGTGACCAGAGAACTAGATGAGGAATAAGAGATGTATGGTTTCCATTAGATGTCATTTTAACATCTGTAAGAGTTGTAGCTCTTCCAGACAGAAGCATATAGGAAAAGAAACACACAAAATTCAGATGATCAGAGTTTGATGATAAAGTCAAAAGAGGTTATGAACAAATATGTAAGGGCAGAATAATTCAATACAGTGTCAATAAAGTACTTTTAAAGCCAAAGATAAAAGCAAAGAAATGTCCTAAGAGAGATAAATAATAATGAAATCTAATTAATTAGTGAAGCAATTTACCTACAATCTTAATGGGGAGTGTGGAATTCAATTTACCCAAATAGGGGGAAAAATTAATTAAATGGCCTATCTTGAACCTAGGAGAGGCCAACTCTTAAAAGATAGGAATTCCTTTTGTTTCTGTGACTCTTAAAGAGGACTTAACATGTTGGTTAGTGTCCAGGGAAGGTCCATCTCATTTCTTGACCAACACCTCTGGTAAATTTGCAGCCAGTCTGCTGAAATAGTCACCCTATCTTGGTTGTGATGGCATGATTTTTCTGTAATGGGTTAGTGTTTTTAACCCAAAGATATTTTAGAATGAAGTACAGATATTAGGTAAATCAAATTTAAATTATTAATGCTTTTGTGTTAAGTTCAGAAATAGTCTTTGTAATAATTGGGACAATCTTTATATATTTGGTATTTAAAATATTTGTGGCTGGGCATGCCTGTAAATCCAGCACTTTGGGAGGCTGAGGTGGGCAGATCACCTAAGGTCAGGAGTTCAAGACCAGCCTGGCCAACATGGCAAAATCCCCTCTCTACTAAAAATACAAAAATTAGCCCTATCATAAATATAAAAATTAGATGGGTGTGGTGGCGAGCACCTGTAATCCCAGCTACTTAGGAGGCTGAGGAGGGAGAACTGCTTGAACCCGGGAGGCAGAGTTTGAAGTGAGCTGAGCTCGCACCACTGCAATCCAGCCTGGGCAACAAAATGAGACTCCACCTCCAAAAACAATAAATAAATAAAATGTTTGCAAGCTTTAAAAATGTACTTTATTAAGATACCTAACAGGTTACCCTCTAACATCAATTTAAATGGGTAGTTGAGTAATTAATTGTAGGTTCCTGATGTTGAGTCAAAAGGTATAAACTATATTGGGATGCTTAATAGAACTTATGAATCACCATCTTTAGAAGTTTAATGTATTAGCTTTACTTGGAATGGTTTAAGTATACTGGAAGGTTTTTCTTGTTAGAGAAATTTGAAGGGCTTTAAAAAGAAAATGGAATATATTAAGCTCATAAAAGCAATGTACAATAGTTAAAGGAAGTTTATTAACTAGGTTGAAACCAGAATTGGTTAATTAAGGGAGGTTGGTCCGTTCAATGTGAGTTGAAGACATCAATCAAAGGCTCCCTTGAAAGTGACTGTTAAAATTACTAGATTTATAAGTAGACTAGGATTTGTAATGTATTCATTCAGAATATTTACGGGTGTCTGCTATGTGTTAGGCACTATTCTGGGTATTAGGAATATAGCAATGAACAAAATAAGGGCAAAAGCATATCACAATGGGGCCTGGATACATTAAACTTAAGAGCTTTAGAGAAAATTTTAAAAACTAAGTCATTAAATTATTTGCTTCAGTATGTTAGATATTAATGATAAAACAAACTGGCCACATATAGCCTCTCTGTTGCACAGAATTTCTCCTAAGGGACACTAAAAACTCACATTGACAAGTGTCTCTATTCATTCTTTTATCACTAATGCCTCGTCCACGTTTAACTCTCAAAATTGTGTGTAGCTTGAGTGTTGAAACTTCTCCTCTATGTTCTGGAGTTTTTCACATCATTCCCAAAAAAATCTGAGTTAACCAAGATTTTCTTCTTAAAATGCAAATCTCTCTAAGGTTAAAGGCTAGGAGATATTTACATCTTCATGTAATTCAATCAGATTGTGTTTTTCCTAACACCTGAGTTAGGGAATAAACTAATAGAGGAAAGAAAGAAAAATAACTTTGGAGGTGAAAATATTTGTGCAGAAAAGGGAAATCTCTGGATTGAGAACATATTAAGGTACAAGGCTGTAGTCCTCAGGGCATTCGTGAGCATGGGCAAACTGGGTGGCAGGTATAAAAAGAGTGGTGCAAAAATGCCAAGAATTCTCAACTATTTCAAAAGCAGCTTCCACTCAGAAAAGAGTCTTCTTTCCACTTTCCCAGGTGATTATGTCCTCTCAAAACCCAGAAGTCAAAATTGCTTCGTTAAAAATTTCCATTTGGGTAAATAAAGTTTCTGCAAAAACTGGCCAGGCGCGGTGGCTCACGCCTGTAATGCCAGCACTTTGGGAGGCCGACGGGGGCGGATCACGAGGTCAGGAGATGGAGACCATCCTGACTAACACAGTGAAACCCTGCCTCTACTAAAAAATACAAAAAATTAACCGGGCGTGGTGGTGAGCGCCTGTAGTCCCACCTACTCAGGAGGCTGAGGCAAGAGAATGGCGTGAACCCAGGAGGCGGAGCTTGCAGTGAGCCGAGATCGCGCCACTGCACTCCAGCCTGGGCGACAGAGCAAGATTCTATCTCAAAAAAAAAAAAAAAAAAAAGAAAGTTTCTGCAAAATGACCTGGAAACTCAAACGATCACTGTGTCCACGGGAAAATGTTTCTTAGTTCTAAGGATCCACTTGCAACCAGTCTTTTAAAACATGACCTATTCGTAAATTGACTATTGTGCTGATAACCAAAACTCATAAAAATCACACCCAGGGCAGTCCCAGCAAAGTGTAGAGAGTCAAAGCCCAGTAATGGCTTAAACTGTAAGTTTACTGGGCCAAGCCCAAAGCTAAGAATTCAAGGAGTTTTGCATCCCATACCCATTTTTCAGCTGCCCTTATGCCAGCAGTTAGAATTCACACACTCCAAAACTTCAGGCAATGCTGCTGGCCCCAGTACCATCTCCTCCACCACCAGCTGACCAGCCCTAAGGATTGTAGCTAACTGCACATTCCCCACGTGGATATTTGGGTAGATGAGCAGGCAGATGATCTGGGGACAGAATTGTACAGTGGTTAACTCCTCAGGCTCTAGAGTCTAAATGAACTAATTTTAAAACCTAATTACCATTCCCTGGCTGGATGACCACAGGCAGGTTACTTAAATTCTCTGCACCTTGGTTTCCTCATCTGTAAAATGGGGATTATAATAATATCTACCTCTGAGGGTTTTAAATGAGATGACACATGTAGAATAACATCATGAGTGATAGAGTGAGTGCTCACACTCACACGTGGGTTCCCCAATTCACAGCAATCACAGAAAAACATTTGTGTCTTCTGGCTCCAGTGTGCCACAAATGTAAAGAGTAATTACACTGACATCTTGGTTGACTTAGGTAACCACTTTCTTACCTCAACATTACTGCTTTGTTTTTTCAACATTAAAGAAACTAAGAAATAATCCAATTTCTATTTGGATTCTGGTCTAATAGCTGACAAGGATTTGGCTTTATTCTAGTGAATAAAAATGTCATGAAAAAGGAGCTATTGAAGAGTTATGAAGAAAAAGTGTAATGCACTAAATGATAGATTTTTTAAATCATCAGATTGTTTTCAGACATTCAGTCCCAAACTGGAACAAACTACCTCTGACAATAATTCCTCAAGAAAATGATTTTTCTAAATCGATCCATATAAACCAGGCTGAGTTAAGGAGAAAAATGCATTTAATAATATAGCATTCGATTGTGTATCATCCAGGAAAGGTGTACTGTAAAAAATGTTTTGATTATTAATTGACCGCTGGTAACTTTAGTGTTGTAAATACTTGTATTATATGAGGTAGACAGTTTTAAAAAAACTCTCCATTAGACAGACTTAAAATTTTGTAATAATATTTAAGAAAATGATAACATTATGAAAAAATGAAATATCCGATTAATGCTTAACTTTGTACAACTCGAATATAAACTTTAAAAATATTAGAAATTATAACATTTGAGTGCATATAACGTTTTGTACATTAGGATGAATTGCATGCTGTCCATTTCCTCTTTGCACTTTCAGTCACCTTAAATAAACAAATATATACAGCCTTAACAGAACAACAGTGCATCCAAAGCAAATGTGCATTTTAAATTATTTCTCCTGGCCAAGTCTTTTTTTCACTTAGCATTTTTATATTAGTATTTCTTATCATCCCCACGCTTTCTTTGACAGTTTGTAGTTCTCTGAACCAAACAAGCAACAGGTTTAGATTGGAAGACAGCAAAATCACTTAGGAAAAACTAAAACTTTTTTAATGGGCTGGTACAAATTGCATTGATTAAACAACTTTATAGTCAAAGATGAGGAAGAAGCTAACTCTTCAAAGGGCCTACTCATGGGCAATGTTTGAAAACAATACTGGTGCAGGCTGGGGGAAAGTTCATGTTTTTGACTATCTGGGAATGGGTATTTCAATTTCACTGTACTCTCTCCAGCTTCCTCCCAGAAGACAAATTCCACCCCTGTCTCCTTCCTTACTGCCTGTTCCCCATCTCTCACCCCAAGCTCAATGTAACACTTGGCTCTTTTCACAGTTTCTCATTACTAAGTTTTAAAAACATTGCCTAACTGATAATTACAATCTGAAACAATTCTTTTGGGGGAGCCCTGGGCTATTGCTGGCTGGTAATCTTTCTGGAATGTCAAAGAGAGGGGAGGGAACTTAGATTTTAAAGAAACTTCAGAGACAGGGACTTGTGTCCCCTTTCATCCCTCCCTTCCCCATTCCTGGCTCCTGGCCTGTCCCTTGATCCCCATCCTCCCTGAGGCCCACCATCTTCCCTCCTGATGGGACTCCTTCTACTTCTTGGTTCCTATTTCCTCCTTTGTGGCTCTTATCTTGTTTTGTTCCCCACTCCTGCCCATTTTTTTTTTAACTGGGAAATCACCTTCCCCTTAGAAGAGCATGTCTGAATTTTGGCAAATTCTGTTGAAAGAAATCAATTAGAATCAGAAAGGGCGTTTGGGTGGGCTACCTCCAGCCTGGGCTAATGCACCTCAGTGTCAGCCCCAGTCAGAGGCAGGCCTTCTGGTTTCTCATTATCCTTCAGGGGGTTCCATTTGGACTAATTCTTGTCATTCCATCCATACCAGTTCCCCTTGCCCCTACCAGAAAAAGCAACAATGAAGGCAGAGACCTGGGCCCTCAGGAGTGAGGTGAAGGTTGCCAGTTCCTGGTACTGGAAGAGGCCAGGGCAAAGCTGGTAAACTCCCAGAGTACACAAACGGGTGAGAGGGGCACTCGTGGGCCCACCTCTCTCAAAGCTCTTCTATAGGCAGTACCATTCCTGATTTAACTATTCCTTTTGCCAGTTTCCCTATCTAACACTTTCTGTGTGGGAGGGCACAAGACATGGGCTATGAGATGGCCAGAGACCCCACCTTCTTCACACCAGTAAAAAACAACCAAACCAAGATGCGGTCAACGGTGATTCTTCCTCCCACATTGTTTCCCTTTTTAAACTGTTACTTTTTCAATCCATGGAGCAGTTGAGAAACGGGTATGCATCTCTTCTCCCCTCCCCTTCTATCAAAACCTGTAAGACACACAAGGAAATCCAAAGCCACAGTAATAGACAGAGAGAAAAAATAAAACACACACACACAGAACAAAAGAAATCCTCCTTGGCTTGTTTTTCCAGGGTGGCCAGGCAAGGTGTCAAAATCCATATCTCCCTCTGGGCTGGCAGGTAGAAGGTACTGGGAAAGCTGCGCTCCCTCTCTCCCACCGGCTCTCACGTCCAGGCTGTTCCCTCACCCTCAGCCTCCCCCAGCGCCAGCTTCCTCCTCCTCCTCTCTGCAGCCAGGCCTCTCCTGCAAGACGGACCTTGGCCCGCCTTGGTTCCGGGCCAAGGCAGTGGGAAAGGCACCGCTACCTGCAGCCGCACGACTCCACCACCATGTCCTCGTACTGCTTGTAGACCACATTATTGCCCGCGTCGATGTACAGGATGCTGATGGGAGTCAATTTGGTGGGCACGCAGCAGCTGGGCGGAGTAGAGCCGGGATCCATGGAGTTCATCAGCGTCTGGATGATGGCGTGGTTGGTGGGCTCCAGGTGCGAGCGCAGCGGGAAGTCGCATACACCCTCGCAGTGATAGGCCTCGTACTCCAGGGGCGCGATAATCCAGTCGTCCCAGCCCAGCTCCTTGAAGTTCACGTGCAAGGGCTTCTTGCTGCAGCGTAGCCTGGACTTCTTGCCGTGACGCTTGCCATGGCGGCTGGCGAAGGCCGTGCGCCGCCGCCGGCGGCCGGGCGAGGGCAGCCAAGGCCCGGCGTCCGGGGCGCCCGACGGCGGCGGCCAGGACCCCTCGGCGCCCACGCCCTGGCCCGCAGCCTCCGCCGACCCCAGCTGCTCGCGCATCTCTGCGAACAGGTTCTTGCGCTGGGATCTGGTGAACACCACGAGCAGGGCCCGCTCCTGAGGGGGCCGCACCCTCCGGCCGAAGCCCAGACTCCGCAGGTCCGGGGGCGGCGGTTGCTGGGGTCCCCGCGCGTGAGTCTTGGCCTCCCTGGCGTCCGGCTCGCCCCATGCGGCCCGCAGCTCCAAGCACAGCTGCTTCCAGGGCTGGTGGCGCAGCCCCTGCCACACGTCGAAGACTTCCCAGCCGGCCGGCGGCGCCCCCTGCGGGTCCAGGGTCCGCGCGTCCAGCAGGAGGGGCGAAAGGCACGGAAAGAGCTGCACGTGGAGCGGCCCGGCTAGTGGCCCCCAGGGCGCTGAGGGCGCCTGGCGAAACAGCCGCAGCTCCGCGCCCACCAGCTCTTCTTTGTCTGAGAGCACGGACACATCAAACAAATACTTCTGTCTCCGGAGAGGAGTGTGCGAGAGATCGTCTGCGAGATAAAAAATAATTACAGTCAGTTTCACTTAAGGGGGAGATCAGCCCGGTGCTCTTCGGCCGCCCCGGGAGGAAAAGGGCGGGGAGTGGGGGCAGGTCGGCCGGGGAGTCCAGCTTGCCCGGCCCGGGGCCTGACCACCCCGGCTTCCCATCTGGCTGGTGCATGGCGCGGGGAAGGGGGTGCGCCAGGGCAGGCCCCCTCCTCCGGGTCAGCTCCGGACTCTCAGGGCGGAAGTCGGTGGCTGCTGGCGAGGCGGCGGCGGCCTACCGTGTTTTCCCCCCAGAAGGCTTCGTAACCACTAATGTGTCCTTTGTGGTCTCGAGCCTGGGCCGTGCTTCCCCCAGACCTCCTCCAGGCTGGGCTGGCTGGTGCTCGTTCACGTCTCAAATGTCACCTCCTCCAAGTAGCCATCCCTGACCACCCTGATCTAAAGTAGCCTCTCCAGGTCCCTATCACAGGACTGGCTTGATTATCTTCCCGGTACTTAGGATTATCTACAATTACCTTGTTTATTTTTATCTCGTTAGTAGTCTGCCTTTCCCAGAAACACTCTGCCCGCCTCCACCAGCCCACAGGAGCTAGGCCGATGTCATAGTCCGCCTTGCTCCCCTCAGTGCCTAGGGCGGTGCCTGACCTGGAGCACACGCCCCTTGGTTAAGTGGGAAACTTCTACTGCAGTGAGTCTTAATCTGGCTCACTAAAATGTCCTGGAGAACTGAAAAGCTTCCAGGGCCAGGGCTTGATTCAGCCTATTGAGTCAATGTCTAAGGACAGGACTGGGCATGGGGTTTTGTTTATTGTTTGCTTTTTTTTTTTTTTTTTTTTGTTAACTCCAAGATGATTTAAAGGTGCAGTTCTAGTTTAGACTCACTAGTCTGGGGTAACACTGCTGCCCATCAGGCGGTTTGGGTGGGTCCAACAGTGCAGGCAGAATGAAGAGCTGGTGAGGGATTTATTTATGTATTCACCAATCATTAAACAACAAACAAAAGAGCAATGACGTTTCAGAAGTATTGGGGACAGGGGGTGAGAAGTGAACAAACACACCTTGCGTCTGTCCATTGAGAACATCCTGCAGTCAATGAGAAAAATATATACCTGGAAGGCAGAAAATCTCAGCCAGGGACAATTAGACACACACACACACACACAGAGAGAGAGAGAGAGAGAGAAAGAGAGAGAGACTTTCCCATCTCTCCTCCCACTTCCAATCTAAAATTCTCTCGCTTTGCAACTATTCCGGAAGATAAAAGGTTTGGTCATAAGTGAGAAAAAGAAATTTAGGACAGGTGAGGTAGGGGAGTATAACAGGCTTTTAAAATCCAAGGCAAATTCTTCAGAACCAAGGCAAAACTGGACTTCTTTTTTGACACATTTGTGCACGAAGCCAACTCCACTTCAATGTGCAAGGCGGAAAGCTAACCAGATTTTCCTGGGCTGCATTCCCATAAAATATTTACAACCTAGCAAATACAAAAATCCCCAAAGCCCCCAGCCTTCCCCAGAAGCTAGTAAAGTTTGGGTCGATTTCAATAGTAAAAGTGTCACCGGGCCCAGCATCCAAGCCTCTGTACCAGTCCAGATGTAGCCCGGGGGCGCTGGCTCTGGAGCCTCAGCCACACCCAGTTTGTACTCGGGGCTGACCGTAGCATTGGCTGGTTCACTCTTACACACATGCCCCAACCTGAGATGGGGTGTGGGAAGGGTTAGAGAGGTGAAAAGGGAAAAGCTGCTGCAGGCAGTTGATTTATGGAAGCCAAGACCTTCAAACCGACCAGGGTCACATTAAAATCAGGGGGAATTCAGCACACTTTCTTCTCCTTCAAAGAAACCTGTGTCTGACAATGCTCAGCCACCACCCAGATCTCTGGACCTACTGCCTTAGGCTTGGCTTCCTGCCTCTCTCCCCAAACTAGGGATGAGATGAGAGCAACAAATCTAAGGCACTTGCTGCACTAGCTAAATGTTGTTAGGGATAACATATTTCTAATCTGTATCCACCTGCACAGAACAGTTCTGAAAGGTAATTACTTGTATTATTCTCATTTTACAGATGAGAAAACCAAGGATTGGAGAAATTAAGGTATTGCCAAAAGTCAGACAGCTAGAAAGTGATGAAGCTAAGAGCCACACTTATGTCTATTTAATTCAGAGTTGGAGCATTTAGCCCCTAAGCCCCATTGCCTCTCCACTGTAGTCCAGGTACTAGAGTCTAAAAGTAACCAGAAGTGGCCAGTGTATAAGGGGAAAAGAGTCCAAATTATTTGCAGGGCTTGCTAGGAATAAAATCTAGGCTCCCTTAGGAAATCATTTCCATCTTTGCTTACACAACTCTTGAGATGGTTTGCCACTGGCTGCAGTGCATTAGGCAGGTGTAAAGAATTATGATTTATTTCTCTCTCATGCAACATGGGAGAATCAGCCTGCTCTTGCTTTTACTCTTTTAAAATATATATATGTGGGCCAATAAATGATTAATTTGCACAGCTGAGTTAAAACTGAGGCAAGCATCTGTAGAGAAAGATCTCTTACTGATTCTGCAGCCTTAGGATTTCTGATGATCTTTCCAGCAAGACCAGCCCACCCCTACCCATCCCAGGTTTCAGTGCAAGAATGCAAATGGGACTTCAGCTAATTATCTGTTCTCTTCCTACACCAGCTCTGTCACCTACTTCAAGGGCCCTCACCTGTGTGCATGTGGCCACTCCAGCTCACAGCTTAAAGCTGTGCACAGTTTCACAGGTGCACACATCAGTGTTGTGATCTACCTTTGGGGAAACTGAATGGATGAAGAGTCTGTCCAGACCCTGGAAGTGAGCTTAGGGATATTTGGGCAAGAATTCTACAGCCCAGGTATCTGGAGCTTGGCCTGGAATAGTGACTCTTAAAGCCACTAAATCTGCAGTGGTCTTTAAATCTGAATCGTCAGCATCTCATAAGCACTTGCTAGAAATGCAAATTCTCTCTGGCTCTAGAGGCTTGTGGTAGGGTCTAGAATTTGCATTTCTAGTAAGCTCCCAGATGATTCTGATACTGCTGATCCAAGGAATTACTCTAAGAACCACTGATCTAAGTGGGGGTTGTCCTCTAGGTTCTTTGAATTCACAACCAAGTAGGGAGGAGCACCAAACAAGGTGCTGCAAAGCATAGGGCCAGGGCAGCATCTAAGGCAGTACTCACCAGGACCAAGTCAATTCTACCTCTCCCAGCCCATTCCTGGCCCCCAAAGCCACCCCCATTTTTTTATCCTTTCAGCCACAAGTTCTTTCCCCGGGTCTCCAGAACCTCTAACCCCTAAACAGAAGATCCAAGAAGGTGGCTCCTCTGTGCGCCTCCCCTGCAGACCACATTCCCCACCTGTCTAAACCTGCATCACAGAAATAGCTCAGAGGAGGCATCCAATCTGGGAAGTGAATATAACACCATGCACTGTTACCCTGAAGACACTTCCCCTGCTGCATGCTGACCTGGCATCACAGAGCCTGGCTCAGCTGCCATGAGCCATCTGTGGGCAAAAAGCCAGCTCTTCATACTCCCTTCCACAAGCCTCCTCTCCCATTAAGTCTTGTATAAATGAAGACTGATGTCATCAAATGATCCTCTCTCCCACCCCTTTGACTAAAAAAACATGCACTTATCACTTCAAAATCTGTGGCACTTTCCCACATCCTGGAAGTGAATCCTATGCTTTGGGCCCTTAAATTGAAATTGACCAGAAATACATGGTGGAAACTTTTTATTTCCCTTTTACTTTGCATCAACCTGGTTTGTTACAGCTTATTCACACCTCTGCTAACAGTGTTTGCTGAATATTAGACATACAAACATTTCCAGTTACAATTGCTGGATTTGGGCTTATCTTCTTTCCCTGGCAGGTGCATAGAGAAGGGAGGGGGAAGAGAGAAAAATAAGAAGGAAGGAACAAACTGTGGCATATTAGAAGATACTCCTTCATAATGGTCAACAAGTTGGTAAAAGGCTGAAAGCACTTCAAACATATGTTTCTGGTGTAGAATTTAGGAAAAATTTAAAAGAGGGGAGATGTTGATCAAAGGGTACAAATTTTCAGTTAGGGTGAATATAAGGTAAAAAATAAAATTTTAATTAAAAAAAAAAGAAACCAAGAGAAGAAATGGTACCTATTTGCAAGGTGAGTACCATTGCACCCATTTTAAATGAGGAAGCTGGCTTAGAAAGGAAAAGGGCATCTGTTCACGGTCACAGTACATGGTTGGAGAAAGTTGGAGTC
Source organism: Theropithecus gelada (assembly GCF_003255815.1). NCBI lineage: Eukaryota > Metazoa > Chordata > Mammalia > Primates > Cercopithecidae > Theropithecus > Theropithecus gelada. The sequence continues at coordinate 98,501,322 of NC_037676.1, forward strand.
GCAAACTCCAGAGCGGAAAGGAGAAGATGCCCTCAATGCCAAAGGCCAGACGCCCGGGAACCTCAGCCCCAGGAGGGCGGCATGAGGGAGCGACACGCAGCTGCAGGACTCTGTGCGCCTGCCCACTCCAGCCTGCCCACTCCAGCCTGCCCACTCCAGCCCCAGTGCCTTCTGCTGGGGGCTACTTCCTTGAGCTAGCCTGTAGAGGGTTTCCAAAAACCAGAAACTTCCTTTGGTTGGAGGTGGGAAGGGCCCGGCATTGCATTTTCCCAAGACATCTCTGAGATATATACTCAGTTTGAGGTGACTTTTGAGAGTCCTAGTTGGATTTTGTCACTTGCCTGGCTGTGCAGCCACGGTTCCAGCTCTCCAGATTTGCAGGATTCTTGGCACGGCTAACTTTGGGTTCCACGAGATTCCTCCGCGCGCAACTGGCTCACATCTCTGAGTACGCAGTGACCCCGGATAGTTACTGGTCAGGCGTCCCACCACGCCTCCCAGCCATGTTCTCCGGTGGCACAGGCCCCGCGACTAGGCCACTGTTCAGAAAGTCGAGAAGATAGTGGACTTTCCCACCCCCAACCCCCAGGCAGGGAGAATCACCCATCTTTGCAAGAGAAACTCTAGGCACCTTTCCCTTATCCCCTCATTTTAGAGCCAGCAGCAGCATTGAGCGCTTGTAGGGCACCACCTTTGTGCTAGGCACGTGCTCAGAGCTTTAATGGTCTCTCACTGAATCTTCACAGCGAACGTCTAAGGCCAGGCCTACTGTGATACTCACTTATGGATGAAGAAACTGAAACTCTAAGAGGTATCTTGCCCATTGTCTTGAAACTAGCAAAGGAACAGGTGTTGAAGGTCCTAATTCCAAGTGCCCTGATCCCAGTCCTGCAGCCATGCCTCTCTACCAGGGTCCTGTTCGGGCAGGCAGCCAGGATATAGGACATACCTTCATCATCAATGTAATCAAGGTGGGCTGGCTGGGTTCCCCCAGGATTTTTTTCTTTTCTTTTCTTTACTACAAAGAAGACCTCCAAGCTCAAAACTCATGACTGGGCTTGGAGTCATTTTCTCAACTAGGTCTCTCACCTTCAGCACTGCACTGAAGGGGCAAAGTCCATCAGGTTGGAAATAGAGCCAGGTGTACTGGGTGAATAAAAATGAGCCACCAACCCCTCCCCCTGGAGTGTGAAGGGCTTTAAGGGGAATCTGTGTGCCCGAGGAGATACTCATCCTGAGTCAGGCCTCTGTTGAGATCTGAGCTTTGCAAGCTGCTGATGCATTGCTAGCATTCTTACTGAGATGTGAGTTCAGGAAGCAATCCATACAACTCACCCTTTCCAGGGTGCTCTTTCTTAACCCCAGTACTCATGCCTGACCCCCCAGCATAATAATCGTAAGAGCAAACACTGATGTAGCACTAAATCTATGCTGGGCATGATCTAAATTCTCAACTTGTAGTAACTCATTTAATCCTCAAAACCACTTCTGAGACAGCCATCATTCTAAACTAAAAGAGACAGCTTGAGTAACTGGCTCAAGATACTAAGTAGTAGAGCCGGCAGTCTGGCTCCAGTATCTGTGCCACCACCCTAGACATCCTAGCCCTGATCTCTGTGCCTTGTAGAAACCCTGAGAAACTCTTCCATGCTCCCTGTGCCTGGAGGGAGGGCATCAATGCCTGGCCGACAAGAGTCACTCACTTCAGCAGAACTGCAGCAGTCATTCCTTCAGCAGAAGAAATGTCGATGACTGGACTTGTGAAAGAATTTAGGAGGAAACTTAACAGGGCTACAGAGGGGTGCAAATGAGATAAGGTGTGAGAGAAAGACTTCTGAACGCAAATGTCAGTCATTACTGACAATGTGGAACGAGCATAGGAATTTAAAGTCTAAGAGACATAAATTTGAGTCCTGATCTGTGACTTAGTGGCTGGGTGACCTTGGGTAGACTGGGTCACATAATCTCTCCCAGCTTCATATGCCTCAGCTATAAAATGAGAGAACCACCTCTACCTTGCAGGATCATTGTAAAGATCAGAGTCAAAGTACTCAGGGATGTGCATGGTATGTAGAAACGTTCAATGAATGCAGCCAATATTTCTGTAACTACTTACATCTTCCAGGGGAAGGTGCACCTGTCCTCCTGTTGACTTCCTTTGAAATCCAGTTCTCTGGACTTCAATCCTTGTGGTCCAGGTGTCTCCACAAGATTCCAGAAGTGAGTGGAGGAAAGGTGCTAGGAAGCATGAGAAAGATGAAGATGCTTCCAGTTCCTGCTTATCTTAAGTCAAGTGAAAGTCAAGGCTCATGGAGGCTGCAGCATCACCTCATCATCCCGATTCTTCTCAGTCCTGTGAGGCCATATCACCACTGCTGTCCCTCCCACAGTGCCAGGTGAATAGACAACCTCCACCTCAGCCACATCAAGGATCAGGCCCTTCTTGCAGGTTTCCTCTTCTGCAGGGGTCAAGGCCAGTGACAGCGCTTGTGCTAACCCAAATGATTGCCAGGCTGGCAGTGCAGCCCTGAGAGGCCTGAGGATCCATTTCTTTCCCGGCTTTGGTATCCTTTAGTGGGGGCACAATCTGACCACAGGGCCAGTCTGGGGTGGGGATAGAGAGGCAGATGTTACTGATCTTCACTGTACAAAGGGCCAGACACATATTGGGAGGGCTGCAATGGAGGACCCCTTGGGCTGCAGCATGAGGCCAGGCCTGGGTGTTTGTCACTTTTGAAGGAAGGTTTCATTGGCAGGTCTGTCCTCAGTGTGTGTTCCTTCTCATCGTACACTCACCAGTCCAGCTTTTCTCATGTCTCTTGGCTTCCCCAGAGCCCTCTCCAATAGCTTGCCCTGTATTTCTCCTTCCAAAGACTAGAGGGGTCCAAGGCGAGTCTTCCACGGAGTCTTGGAGAGGCTTTTCCACTTTCTCCCTCAGGCCTCCAGATGTGGGCTCTTCTCTTCCTGAGGGGCCTGGGCCTTGTAGACTCCACAAGTTAAGTGGTTCTGGTGGCCTGCCTGGATCCCTCGGAGAAATCCCAGTATTGGTATAGCAAGCTCTGGCTCAAGGTGAGGCAAATGAATGAGAGTGGAGAGAAAGAAAAGAAAGGGGATCCTCGAATCCCACTCAACTGAAAACAGCTTCGCACCCCTCACCTCGGGACCTCAGCATGGCCTTTAATGGCCTTAGCTCTAACCCCAGGATGCCTGTTTCTGACAAGCAGTGATGACTGGAGAGGAGCCCTCTCCCTTGAGTGCTGATCACCGCATCAGGAGCTCCAAGGCGCTTTAGGGAAACTTCTTTTGTCTTTAGAGGATGAAACAGATTCATTTACAAAGTAGTTTTCCTGAACTTAGTTAATCACCCTGATGGCCGCGTGCTCTCTTGAAGGGCCAGAGAGGCAAAGCTGAGATCAAGGACACTTCACTGTGCTTCTCTTTTCAACGGGGTCCCATTCTGGGCTCCCGACCACAGCGGCTCAAATCTTAATTTGGCATCACTACAGATGAAACCCAAACCGAAGCTCTCGTACTGTTCCCGCGGTGAGCCCTCGCTCCCTCCCCATCTCACCGCGGCAGCTCACGCGGCCTGCCCTTCCCCTGGGGCCCGGACCTGGGGGGTTGGCTAGGGGCAGCCTTCCCTGCACTGTCGACCGGTAAGTCACCCGGGAGCCCAGGGGAGCAACCAGGTCCTCCAGGAAGGCTAGGGGAGTGGAAATGGAGGAATCCTCAAGCTGCCATCGGAGCTGGAATATGATCGGGAGGCTTGGCTTAAGTTTTGAAATCAAAAGTAGAAGGAAGGGTGTCCATTTTATGCGGCTTCCGCTCCCTGACCAGTTCTGAGGTTGCAGGTGGGGATGAGGGTTCAAACTGGCTTGTAGTCGCGGGGAGGATATTGGACTCAGTGCGCAGGAGAAACCGCTGTGCTGTGCCCTTTAAAGTGCTGGGCCGGGTGCAGCCTGGGAGGAAGGGAGAGCCGCAATCTCTGTCTGCGGCGTTCATATAGGTCTGACTTTCGAAACAATTTAGCAAAATGAGATTCGTGGGCCTTAGTCTATGCCTAGTTAATTTCCCTCCACACTGAGCTTCGGAGCGGCAGTGGGCTGGGAAGTGGAGTGGGAGCTGGACCAATTTGCCTAGAAGTCAGGTTTGAAAAGCAGGCGCACCGATTCCCCTGAACTCCTACGTTATTCAGGGATGCTCTCCGCACCCCACTAAAGCCAATCCCCTGCGCTGCCCCTGTTCCCGCCCTCTGCCCCTCTCCCCAGGCTAAACCGGCCTGGGCTAGAGGCCCGCCCCTCGCCTCTTTCACGCCCACTCTCGGGTCCCTAAACCGTGCCCCGCCCCCAGGCGCCGGGGCCACTAGCGCCGCAGCGCCCGCTTCCCTAGGAACGTTGTCCAGCGCCGCCCGCCGCCCGCCCCTTCCAAGCTCTTGCAGCCCCTCACCCCAAGTGGACCCAACCCTCAGTCCCCAGCAATGCTAATGGACTGTCTTAGAAGGCAGAGAACGGCAACCCTGGAACCCATTAGTCCAAGGAGGACCTATTTAATTTCTGTAAACAGGAGATACTATTTAACAGACTTTGAGCTTAAAAATAAACAGCCAGGGCTTGGGGTGGGGGATGGAGGGATGTCAAGCAACGGAATGGCACGGTGAATCCACATTCCGGCATTCCACACCTCGAGGGCTCGGCTCGATTCAGTCCCCTGGTCCAAAGAGCGTCGTTTGACCCGGGTTATTCAATACCCGAGGGGTTATCGAACTAATGCCCTTCCTTTTACTTAAAAGCGCCCAAGGATTATTGTTGATTTGCTCTGGGGCCTTTGGTGCACGCAGTAGTCCTAGCAGGAAACAAAAATTCTTGTTCTGCCCTGTTTCTATCATACCATCTTCCTCTCCACCTTTCCATCTCATTCCCTTCTTCCTTCTCCCCTACCGCCCCAGAAAGACGTCACCACGTTCGAGGAGGTGTGTAAGAACCCCAAGGACTCCAGCTAAGAAAACCATGTGGTGTTAGGGCCTCCGATGCAGTGCCCTGCGTTCCCCGCGGGTCCAGGTGACACGCATCCTCTCCGGTCGGAAAGAGGAGCTTTCAAGTCCTGATTGAATTGGGGGGTGGGGAGGGAGGAGAAGAGGGATTCGCAAGGCCTGTCGTGATCTGTGGTTTGAGTGACTTTTTTCTTTTAATGCGCAGAAACCACAAGGATGTTTGAGCAAGTTTTTAGATCCCCTCCCCCACCGGCAACTCCACCGCGCAAACTCCCAGAGGCCCGAGAGCCTCCCGCGTTGAGGAAAACGCTATGTCCGTCTCAGATTAGCCTACTTTGCCAAGGAAACTCGCCAAGAATCCCTGCGCAACCTGCGCTCTCGCTGTAGAACGTACTAGGTGGTCTTTCTTGCTCTCTTTTTAGAAACTTCTTGCTTTTCCCTATAAGGCAGACCTTAAGGCCTTAAGGATTGGAACTGCAATAACTGATGTTTAACAGCAAGTCAGTGGCTAAGAGTTTGGTCTGTGGCCTTAAATATGCCTTAGTTATTCGAACCAGAAGAGCAAAACAAACTTTTAGTTTATGACTTCTTTCCCTTACCCCCGGGCTTTTTGCAGGACCTTCCAGTTCACCTGGCTGGAGGAGGACCCTGAACCTGGACGGTGGCGCAAACTCCGTGTCCGCGCCCATGCAGGCGCACCCTCACACGCACACACTTGAACGCTTAGCAAACCTTTTCCAAGGCTGTTCCCTCTTTCCGGGGAAATAAAGCCTAGATTGGAACCTTCTGCCCAGCTTCCTCATTTGGCCGTCTGGTCTGCATTAGTGTTTTTATAAGGGACTCAAACAAATCGAATACAAGGTCACCAAATAATTAACAGTTGTGAATTCCCTCCGTCCCCATTAAAATACTTCCCTGCTTATATTTCATTTTCGGTTTGCCAACGACAACAGGGTACCGGCAAAAACACTGCCGAGTTGATTACACCACTCTGCGGCCCAGGTCCACCCAGAAACCCGCTGTTTTGCATAACATGAGGTACCAGATGAACTTCAATCGCGAGGGAACTACGCAACTCTCTGAATGCCCTACCCACAGCCAGGCTATTCCTAGAATGGTCCTGCTCTGCCCTTTGATAATCACGACCCAGAAGGTGAACGGAGAAGCCAACAAACAATCAGTGGCAAACTGTCCTGACAGTTATTTCTAGGGCATCAAGTTCTTCAAGGATGTTCCCATCTCGTTTTGATTTTTATCTGTTCCTTACCGCCTCCTTTTTGAGAGTATTATTACAACAAGAAAAAAGTAAAGGGTATTCTTATTTCAAAGTAATCTGGAAACCTAACTCACAGTAATAGTCTTAGAATTATTTTGGTTCTCTCATTCTTGAGAGTTGTTTTATCCCCTTGTTGAAATTATGTGGCACTTTTCACTACATAAACTGAAAGTCTGAGTCTCTCTCTCTCTCTCTCTCTCTCTTGCTCTTCCTCTCTATCTCTCAGCCCTGCTGAATTCATAGAACTAATTGTCTGGCTTTCTCAGGCCCCAGGGCTGGGGGTCCAGGGCCCCAGGACTAGTAGCCTTTTAATGAGTTATTTCATGAGCAAATTGTAATTTCACCATATCCAACTTTGTCCATTCTCATCCCATGATGGCACTGAAACACATATGCACACACCTTCTCACCTTTATGGATCCAACATCATTTTAAAAGCACAATATAAGAGCATTTTTTAAAATCAGGGATAACATGGTTGTGCCTCTGCTAAAATAAGAACAGGAGGCAGCAAGGCACACCAAAATTCAGACCCTCACATCTAGTTTCACTCACACTCCTAACTCGGTCTTAAGTGACTGCAGACAAATTATTAGACTGGGGGAAAATCTTTCCATTTTTTGACTTCCGCTTCTTGTCACCATCCATTAGAAACCACCTCACCCCTTAAATTATCTATGCAGTGCTCTAGTTAAATATGCAGGGTCTCGAATCTTATATGAGCCCCACCTCTCACTAACTGTGTGACCTCAAGCAACTTGCTTAACTCCTCTGTCTTCTTTACTTCACCTGTAAAACGTGGTGGTGATAGCGTTTTCCTAGGAAGTGGTTGTGATAACTAAGCGAAATAATTCATGCAACAAAATTTAGTGCAATACTTGGTACACAGTAAATTTTCAATAAATCGCGATTACTATTACTCCTAGGTGTCTGGAGAGCATACTGAAAGAAGGGACCTGTTTTAGGTTTTTGTTGTCGTTGTTGTTATTGTTGTTGTTGTTGTTATTGCAATAAGTTCTCCTCCTGGAGGATAGGGAGAAGTGGCCAGGGATGGGGTAGTACAGAACTTGCTTTCTTTATAAACCTAAAGCGTCCTTCGTTCACTTTGGGCAGAGTTTATGCCTGCTCTCCCACTCTCAACCATAGGCTTCAGGTGTAACTTTGGGGTTTCCGGGGTACGGAAGGCTTTTTACAGAGCATGTTGCCCATGCCTCCTGGACTGGCTTCGGGGCTCCTTTCCTTTCCTTCGCTCCTCCCCTTGGGGGACCCCTGGCTCCTCCGAGCCAGGCCAGCCCCACTCAACGGCGATTTAAACATCCCTTAGGCGAGGCGGCAAGTTAGCGCTGCTGGCCCAGCTCTAGGCGGGCCGCTGCTCTTTCCTCCTCGCCAGGCTGTCCACGCTTTGGGGGAGGGGACCTTAGGGGGTTTGGCGCGGTTAAGAGCCCCACGTGAGAGGGGCGGAAGTCCTCGCCAGGAGCCGGGGATGCGCGGCTGGCGGGTCCCTTCCATCACGGGAGACGAGACACCGTTTGATGTGTTATGACATGAACCCTCAATTAGATCGCTGAGTTGAAACACTCCAATCAGGGGCCCGATGCTAAGCAAGCCCCGGAAGGTCCAGCCTGAGGTCACCGCCGGTGACACATCAAATCAAAATCAGTGAGAGGGAAAGTGAGGCTTTCCCTTTATCAAGCTGGGGCTGCAGCCAGCAACGCACCCCCTCCTCTACGCACCCCTCCCGCCCGCGGCTCCGCACTCCTTCACCCCCGCGCGGCGTGCGACAAGCCGCACCGCCTTCCCAGTCAACGAACTGCCTTTCTTCGCATTTTCTGGGAACCTGGAGACGCCGAGAAGACCGTGCCTTTGAAGCTGCGGTCCGGGTGGTCATGCAGCGTCTCCTCCCGCTGTGGACCGCTCGCATCCCCAGCCCTCGACGGCATTCCGGGGTTGTAGCGGGCCTTGTGGATCTTGGTCCTGCTAGTCTGGAAGCCTTGGCTCGGGAACAGAGGCCTCCCCAGACTCGGTGCACATGCAATCCCTCCTCTATCTCCAGGATCCGGGGCTCACAGCGCAGTGGCGGGGGTGGGGGTGGGGAAGCTACAGGGCAAACTAGGGTAAAGTGATTTCTCATCTACGCCGGATTTGGGGCCCCCCAAGACTTCTCCCCATCCGTTGTCTGAATGCCACAGGCTTCTGGAGACACCTCCGAACAGCCCTCAGGGTCTTTTGGTCCTGTGCCAAACTCACACGGCACAGCGAACCAGTTAGGGTGCCCACTTGGGGGAGGGGCGGAGATTCTTGCCACTTTATTCCCAGGCAAAGAAAATCCGCGCCCAACCGCCGGCCAGCCTAGGCCTCTGGCACTTCTCTTGAGGAAGGGCCTCTTGAGCAGTCTTCTCTGAGCTTCCTTAGCCTCCTTCCGCAAGTGTAGTACAGAAAGTGCACGATTAACAGAGGACTTGGAGGCACAGAAACAACTGTAGCAAGGCGTGCGTCGTGGGGAGGGTTGGTGAGCTGCACCGGCAACACGGAGGCCAGGGACTCAGTTGCACCACTACGAAGAAGCCACGTGTCTTTGCAAAGGTGACTTTACTAGTCCTAAAATCACCATAAAATACCCGGCGTTAATTTGCCCTCTGGACCTTTCAGCAGCTCATGAACCTCGCTGACCTCAGGCTGCAGCGGCTAACCCGACGTGGGCAGGACCCTGGAGCAACGAGCGCGACTACGAGTGAGAGGCGGGGACTGGAGCCAGGGAAGAGCCTGGGGCTGGGATAGGGGGGCGGGCGCCGTTAGCCTGCTCTAAAAAGCTTAGGAGATGTGCGAGCACCGAGGGTAGCAGTGGCTGAAGCAGCTTCCGAACCCCGAACCCCAGCGCTGCAAGGTTTCTGGGCAACCCCACTTAACTGGGAGCAGGTCAAAGTTATGGAGCTAAGTCTAGAGAGGATGGAGGAGTGGATATCTGCCTAAATCTCATTTATCCCCTCATTTTCTTCCTTCTCTTTCCCCTTCCTTTCCTTTTTCTCACTTCCTTTCCTGTCTCCTTCCACATTATTGTCTCTCTCCTTTAGGAGCTGAGTTTCCGATGCCTGTGGATCCTTCCCTAACTTCTGGGACCAGAGGTGGTGCGAGGTTTTCTTGAGGGCACTGGTCACGCTGCAGATCAACGCCGGTGACAAGAAGGGGCCGCAAGGGTTTCCGCAGACACCCACACATACAGGCGACCCCACAGAGGGTACCAGGGATTTCCCCGACCCCCACCAGCCCCCAGGAATAGCGCAGAAAGAGGAACGTCGCCTGGCTGAGAAAGGTGGATGGGCATACTGGTGTACCTTTGTGTATTAAGTACCCACAACCTCCGAACTTAGCCGTCCCTGTCCCGGCCCGCCCAACTGCTGCTCCGCATCTGCAGAAACCACTCGGGTTGAGGCCTCGGAGCAGCCGGGAGCGCCACGCTGGAGCAAAAAAGCCGGAGGGCGCAGGGCTACAGCCCGGCTGACCACCTCCGCACCCAGCGCGGGGACCAACCGAGAACCCGCGCGGCGTCAGGACCAAGGGGCTGCCCGACGCCACTCGTGGACTAGCTCCTCAGACTGTGGGATTCGCTAGTGCCAGCTTTGCCCAGGGCTTTCCAAGGCTCTCTCATGCCCTAGATCTGCCCCAGCAGCTCAGGCCTTGAACTGCGAACCCAGTATCCCAAGACACGGATTCCATCAGTCCCCATCCCGACCCCTCTCCAGCCGGGTTCATCCGCCTGCTGCCTCCCGTCCTCCTCGTTTCCCCCACCAGCCACCAGACAAGCGGCAACCACGCCGCCTTCTGCAAAAGAGGAAGAAGGAAAGAAGGGAGAGAGAAAAAAAGAGGGGGAAGGAAGGGAGGATTAGAGACGAATAGAATCTGCAGCTGCATTCAGAAACTTACTCGGGCTTGAGAAAAACAATTTAAGAAAAGTAAAAGGGAAGTGTCCAGAGTGGGAAGGGAATTCACAAATGCAGCCTCCGGCGGGAAGAGCGCCCTGGCTGCGGAGCTCCAGCAGGAAGGGAGTCGAGCGTCTTGTTTGCCACTTACCTAGTCCCCTGTCTACAAAGCTGGTGATCGTGTTAGCCGACTTGGAAGACTGGAAAAAGCTGGCATTGATGCCCAGCTTCTCGGCGATGGAGTAAGTCCTGTAGATTGACAGCATGTACTCGTGGGGCACCACGCGCGGACCCCTGCCTGGCGGCTCCTGCGCCCGGGGCTGCTGAGCCTGGGGCTCGTCCTGAGGCCGCCGCTGTGGCTCCTGGCCCTCCCGGCCCGCGTCACTGTCGCGCGGCGCCCGCTGCATCTTCCCTTCCTTGCGGCTCCGCATGCCCTTGGTGGAGCCCAGCTCGGCGGACGACGAGGAGGATGAGATGGAAGCCTGCTGGAAACCGGGCAAATCCCACAGAAAACTGATGAGGAAAACGGCGGAGAGCAGGACCCTGGGAGTATCCATGGCGGGCAAGTGGCTGCGTCTCCCCGGGAGGCGGTGGCGGCAGCGCAGGACGCGCGGGACACGGAGCGGCTGGACAGCGGCCGGGGCCCGGCTCCTCGGGCGGACTCGGAGTGCGAGGAGCCGGGTCCCAGCCACACAAACCCCGGCCCCGCCACGCCCCCTCCCGCCCCTCGCCGGGAGGGGAGGAATGAGGAGGGAGGGCAGAGGAGGGGTGGGGAGGGTGGGAGGAGAGCCGGGTGGTGCGGGCCGGAGGTGTGGGGGAGAGGGGCCGCGGTGCGCCGGTGTGGCAGGAAGACGCAGCGCCCCCGCGGGACGCGCGCGGGGTTGCCGGGCGGTGAGCGCGGCGCGGGCCGCAAGCGCTGACCAGGGGAAGGCGGGCGCGGCCGGCCCATGGCGGAGGAGTAAAGGCTGGCCCACCGCGCCAGGGTCCCCCTCGAACTCCCGGAGGTGCGGTCCCTCCGCAGCGCAGCCCCGGCTTTCGGTCCCCGCCAGCCGCCTCCACCTTCCTGGGAGCCAGCGGCCGGGGAGGAGGGAAGCGGCGGTGGCGCCCCCCAGAGACGGCTTGGGGCAGGCGCCTCTGCTGCAAGCTGCGCGCTGCCTCGGGGCGGTGGTACCTTCCCTCCTCGGCCCCAACCGCCAGGCCTGCCGTTCGCGCCCCCTCAGGGGCCAGCCCCGAGCCTGAGAAGCCTCTCCGTGGGCCAGGCGCAGGGCCCAGCTCGGAACAGCCCCATTTTCTCGGTGGGGTATCGCTCTCCACAAAGACAGGCGTCTATTCCCGACCCTCGAGGTCAGGCAAAGGCCACGAGTCTTTAGAGTTTGGATCGATGCTAAAAGCTGCTGCGCTCCCCTGCAGGCCCCAGCCTCTCCTCTCGCAGTCCCCAACCTCTTCTGACGCAGACTTTAGCTGCTCCACTTCGTCGTCGGCTCCCGGGATCCTCTCCCTCTCGCGGCCTGTCCCCCGCCTCCACTGCATCCCCATTTTCCCTCTCTTCTTTCCCTCCCGCCTGCAGGACTTCCTCCTTCCCCAAGTTCCTTCTGCATTCCAATCCCTCTTTCCCCAGCCTGCTTTTCTTCTCACACTGCCCTCCCATCTCACACTGTCTTCCCACCCTCTCTCTTCCCGGCCTCCCCCCGCTTCCAGTGGACCCCTCCCTTTGCAGCTCTACCCCAATCTGTTTCTCTTCAGCCCAGCCTCGCCCCATCACGAGTTTCCTTTATCTGTCCCCAGATTCCCCGTGCCTGTCTTCCCCGCCCACTGCCTCGCTCATTCCTGGGCCTGCACGCTGAAAGGCGAGGCAGCGTAGCGCTGCTTCTGTCTGCCACAGTTCTCTGCCCTGGACTGCTATGGACAGAAGACTTTCCCTGAGTATTCATTGGGTGCTCAGGCACCAACCATATAGTACCCTCCTTTAATCGTGCCAACAGCTTTGTGAGGTTGGCGTTGACTATTTTCACCTTCACGGATGGGAAAAAAAAAAAAAAAAGACTCAGTGGAGACAAGTGACTTTTCCAAGGCCACTCTGCCAAGAGATTATGCAGCAAGGGACAGAATCCAGGCTCCCACCCCAAGCCCAAGGTTCTTCCCACTACAGCATAGACAGTCATTCCTGGCCCAACTTCTCTATTTCAGTTCTTGCTTTTTTCTTCTCTTTATGGTTCCACTTGATCTCAGGTGGCTGCTTCCTCCGCCATGCTACTTTCTGTGTGTGCTCCCAGTCTCTCTAATCTCCTCCCTCTCACTTTCTTCCCCCTTCTTCCTTTTGCTTTTTCATCACCTCTTCTGTCCTGCAGGGAGCACTCACATGACAGCCTGCAGGGGGAGGGAGTTTTGCTGCTCCCCTCATTCCTTTCACTTCCTTAAGGTCTGGGATATGCCCTCCACCACGGACACTGGCCTCCTCCAGGTAATGGCAAGCACCCACAGAGAACTTGTGTGTCAGTCATGGTTTGAAGCCCTTCACCAATATTATTTTACTTAATCTTCACAGCAATCCTGAAATAAGTGCTGTATTATGCCTATTTTACAGATAGGGAAACTGAGGTCCAGGGTCACACTACTCCAGAGTCTGGCCTCTTAACCACTGGGCTATTGAGCTTGGCTGCTCTCCCTTGGGTCTCCATGGATGCCCCTTCTGGCCCTATCCCAATTCTACTTATGTCCCCTAGTTTTGGTTTCAAGGTTGTCAAGTTCCGAGACCTTATACTCGAAGGTGCTTTAACTGTAACATTTTCTTCCCTCCTCTCTCTGTGCTTTAAAATGGCTTATTAATATTTACCATAAAAATAAAATAAAAGGAGATGAAACTGAAAGAAAAAATTATTTCTCAGATTCTTGCCACTACAACAAATCCAAATGTTTTTACTTTTTGGGTTCCCTTCCACTCCTTCTTTACTTGTTATGCACATATCCTTTTCATATTATTGCAATCCAGGGATAGATATTACGATGGATTCCGCCCTTGTCACTTAACGTTTTACAACCAAGTCCACTGCCTTCAATGTCTCTCCCCCATGCCTATCAATACAGGTCTTCACTGCCCCTCTGCTGGCCTGCAAATGCCATCCCTGCAAAACCACAGACTCAAAACTCCTCATTTCTCATTTGCAGAAGCAACATTTCCCCTCTGCCTACTTGTCGCCCATGGGATGCACGTGTTCTTTTTTGGCCTGCCCTGTGTCTTGTTCTGCATGTCTGCCTCTCAAGTGTCATCCAGGAAAGCACCCTCCTTGTGATCTATTTCCATCCCTTCCCTCAGGAAACAAAACTTGTGGTTTGTGTTATCAATATTTTAATTTCTATCAGTATGGTGCCTAGTTAACAACGTTTCATAGTTTTATAGTTTCAGACCCTCCATCCAATAAGTACTGTATGTTTCCTGCCTGCAGAGGCAACTCTATGTTCTCTCTTCATTTTGCCCACAGCAATTATTATCTGCTACAAGTTATCAGTAAACAGGAAACAAAGTAATGAGCCTATTACTGTGGTTTAGGACCTCTCAGCATGCTAGATGGAGCCACATGGAACAGTAAATGACACTGAAACAGGGACCACAAAGGTCGTCGTCTGTTGTCCTTCAGGATTCCCCTGGGGCTGACATTACCTTCCGTCATTGCTATCAGCCTCGGGTCTTTGCAAGAAAAGTTCTGGCTGGTCTTTGCCTGAAAGGGCTGCAGCAATCATTTTACAGGTGAGGAAAGAGAGGTGCAGACAAACTCAGTGGAGAGAGCCCGAGGTTTTAAACTAGTCAGAAATGTAACTAGGATTAGGAGCCAAAACATTCTGACCCCTAAACGAATGCTTCTCCTGTATTATAAAAATATATTTCAAATATCATGACAATGACCCACAGTAGCATACAGTGTCCGATCTCTTCCTCTGCAGTGGGTATATTTCAGATAGTTTCAGATAGGAATCCATCCCAATGTTGAGACCACACCAAAGCCTTTGCACTCATGTTCTCTCTCTCTTTCTCTCGATCTCTCTCTCTCTCTCTTTCTCTCTCTCTCTCTCTCTCTCTCTGTCTCTGTGTGTGTGTGTGCGTGTGTGTGTGCGCGTGTGAAAAATAAAAATACAAAGAGCAAACTACAAGTCCAAATCTGCTTTTAAGATCTTCAAGGAACATTTTGAGTCTTTGAACCAGTGCTACAGAATTTAAATTTTTGGTCTAATCTTAGATTTTCTAGTAATTTCTTAAACAACTTTATCTGTGAAAAATGTTAGAAAGGTGAAAGTTTCTTGAGAAGGTCTGAGGTGGGCACCGTGGCATTCTGGTAGTGGTTAGGTTTTTCTACACCAACAGATAGAAAGACATACAACTGTGCAGTATGGTATCTCCTGCCCCCCTGTGGACGCCGAGGGAGTTACCTGTGGAGAGCCAAAACAGTACTGGACTGGAGCATGCTTACAGGCACTTTCAAAGTTGAGCAAGGCATAGTGGCATCTATTAACATAATTTTAAGAAATCATAGAGTCATGCCTAAGGTATGTGTATCATTTGGCAACAAAACATCCATAAATGAGAGATCTGTCCACCCAGAGATACAGGACCAAAAGCAAATAGAATTGTCCTCTTATCTCAAATCGGTGCTGGTGTTGTTTTAAAATTGTTATTTTACATTAATCTAGGGAGAGAAGATTCTCTTAAATAAATAGAAGAGTTTATATCTTTTATTATTTTATTTTTCATTCAGGTGTCACTCCAAAGACAACTTTTATAACAATGACTGAGGATGTTGGACTTTGGTATGGACTCTACCTAGCCGTGAAGTAACCATGCTTTAAGGGGCTCTGGAAATATACTCTAGAAAGATGTCTTAGCACCTAAAATTTTGCAAAAATTTCACTTCTTTAAGGTACTTTCTTTATAAGACCCCAGTTGAAATACAGACATTATCTAGTAGGATCCCTCCTGGTTATTTTACTACCACTATTAGCTTCTTCCAAATAAACTAGTAATCCGATAAGACTGGCTAGCTGACACCTATTTGGTCTAAAAGTAATGAGACTTAAGACTGGTGGATTTTGATTATAAGAGGACAGAAAGGGCTGGGCTTTAAATTCTGTTCCTTTGCACTCCTAGAGCCTCTGGCAAGAAGAATAAGGAAGAAACCAATCAGGTGCACCTCAAGTTACTCACACTTGCTTCAGCCTGAGCAGTCCTGCTTTTGTCTGTTTTTTGTCAGCTTCATCAAATTTCATCTGCAAAAAGTCCCTCAGAAAAAGAAAAGAAAATGAAAGCTATTGGCTTAGAGTACTGGGCAGTGTTCCTCAAAGGGTGGTCAGGGTGAAAAATGTGTGAAGTCTTGAGCAGCAGGAGGAAAGGTAAAGACTGTTTGCTTCAGGAAAGTGGAAGAAGAGGGGAAAAAAAAACAAAAAACAAAAAACCCTGTGACGGATAAACATAAAATACAGCTTTCCCTTTATCTCTTAGACTGGGAGGTATCAGCCCTATTAATACCCTCTGTTTTCCCTAATTTATATTGAGACCGACTATTCCATTTCTTTTGTTTGTTTGTTTCCTTGGCAGAATAATTTACAGAGAAGTTAAATGAAATGAGTTGTGCCAGATGACAGAATACTCTGGGTCTCGGCTTCCCCCCGCCACCAGCTGAATGGGGTCTCAGTGAAAGGCAAATCAGAGATTCAGTCGGTCCCATGCATGCCACCAGAATGACAGCACTGAGATGGGTAGGAATTGGCATTTTAGTTCTGGATATTGAAAGAAGCACCAACACTCACTGGGGGAATCAAAGCAACCCAGTCACTGCCTTTCTTTGGTTCCACTGCAGGGGACATAGATGTCCAACCATCTTGTAGTTCGCCAACACCAGTGGTTCTCAAAGTGTGGCTCCTCGAGCAGCTGTATCAGCATCACCTGAAAACTTGTTAGAAATACCAATTCTTGCCACGGGCGGTGGCTCGTGCCTGTAATCCCAGCACTCTGGGAGGCTGAGGTGGGCAGATCACGAGGTCAGGAGATCGAGACCATCCTGGCTAACACGGTGAAACCCTGTCTCTACTAAAAATACAAAAAATTAGCCGGGCGTGGTGGCGGGCGCCTGTAGTCCCAGCTACTCGGAAGGCAGAGAATGGCCTGAACCTGGGAGGCGGGGCTTGCAGTGAGCCGAGATCGTGCCACTGCACTCCAGCCTGGGCGACAGAGTAAGACTCTGTCTCAAAAATAAAAAAATAAAAAAATAAAATAAAATAAAATAAAGAAATGCCAATTCTTAGGCCTTACCCGGATTCAGAGTCAGAAACTCTGGTGCTAAGGCCCAGCAATCTGTGTTTTGACAAGCCGTCAGGGAATTCTGATGAACACCAAGATTTGAGCACCTCTGGCCTACACCATGAAACAGGGGCGAGTTACCTGCCAAGAACTTCAAGAAATGCTTTGATTTTAAAGGGAAAGCTGTAAAGGAAATGCATACTATGCCATTTTATTTTCAAATTAATGATTCTCATTCCGAATGAGCAAATAATTTTCATTCTCCATGTGAACCAGGTGTATTTAATTGCCTACAGCCATACCAGGCCAAATGTGGCTAATCTGCCTTGATCTCTAAAAGTAAGTGGAATTGGGCCTGTTTATAATCTGAAAGAAAGACAGAAACGTCATCAGAATGAAGTCGACTGCAGACATCTCTTATACACTATGGATGTTAAATGAGGGGCTTCAAGTCATGGGTTCAGATCTCAGCTCTGTCACTTCCTAGCTACGTGAATTCAAAACCTTCTGTGAGTTTTGTCACCTCAAATAGAGGTGAAAGTATATCCCTCTAAGGTTTTTTGTGCAGATTACACATTAATGTATGTAAATTCTTACCACAGATATAAGTAAATATGGTGCTTATTAGTCAACTATTTAGATTTTTTAAATATTGAAGAATTCTTTGTTAATTTTAGTAGTTCTCGATCTTGATTTTTTTGGAGTTACACTTTAAATTTTTAGTTTAACTAGCTTTTACATTCTCTTAAAAATTCTTTTTTTCTTTAAGTGACTTCTCTAAAATGGCTGTTTGCTTGACACAGCAAGGTTTTTACTCTATTTCACTGTGAATTTGGGGCAACACTTTTCTTCTGTAATGATTTGACATGTTTTATGCTTGTCCAAATATTCTAGATTAAAAACACATTGCAGTTTGCTAATAGGTATTGGGATACTTAAATTGAACAGACGAAGTGCCTTCTCAAATGAGCGTCTAGGGTGCTTATGAGAGTAAAGATGATTAAATTCTAGGAATGATTTGATCCTTGCCAAATCTTGCATAGAGAATAACAATCATATAGGAAATTGTCTTTCCTGTTTAGGATCAGATTTGGTTTGAAAAATTACTACCAACTTTGTAAACATTAAAATAGAAGCAATAAAGATGTGAAATTTCACACAGGGGATCTACAATGTTTGGATAATTATAAGCATATGGCTACTTTACATGAGATCTCTGTTAAAAGTGTATTTACTAGGGCTCTGGGAAAACAGAGGTTCTCAAATTCAAGGTTTATTTACATACACTGAGAATGTCACATTTACTATCAATTTAACATAATCTATTTTTACTTCAGAGCTGTAAATAGTATTAGCAAAATGATAACGGTATCCGTTGTTTATTGCTCTCTTGTCTATTAGTTAACTTACCAGGTTTTACTCATGAGAGAAATGGAAAAGAGCAATTAAGTTTCAATCAAACGTGTCAAATGCTTTCTCGATAATTTTAAAATTTCCTATATTTTATGTTAATATTTAGGGCATATGCCTGTGTGGAGTAGTTTCAATATATCTTACTCAAATAAAAATGATTGATGTAACAATTGTATGTGCTTTTTAAAAAACAGTACTACAATGTGTCTGTTTCTAGGAATTAAAAAAAAACCCACAAATTTGTTGCCTATTTGTTTAGAATTAACTAAATAAATACTTTAAGTCTTAGAAATGGTTGAAATTTTATTTTGAAATGAGTAAGTATGGGATTTAAGAGTTTGAAAAGTCAGGATAAACCCTACCTTTCTCAAAAAACCTTTCTGTGACTTTTCTTCTCAAATGCTAAGATTATGAAATATCACAGCTGCAAGTTATAATAAGTTGATCTTAAATACAAAGTACAGAGATGGAAAGTAGGATAGTGGTTGCCAGGGGCTGCGGGAGGAGGAAATGGGGAATTCGTATTTAATGGGTACAAAGTTTCAATTTGGGAAGATGAAAAAGTTCTGAAGAGGACAGAATTGACGGTTACACAACGGGGTAAATGTACCCAAGGCACGGAACTATACACTTTAAGAATGGGTAAGACAGTCAACTTTACGTCGTATCTATTTTACCACAATAAAAAGTACACAGATTTAATAAAAATTTTCCAAAAAAGTCCACTTGCAAAATATATGCTTAAAGACAAAACTTTTTTAGACAGCTTTGTTGACAATTTTGGCTTTTTCATTTCACTGCATAGACTTTGTTAATAAGCATAACTGAGTGTTTTTTGTTGTTGTTGTTTATTTACAGAAATGTCAAGGGGAATGTTTTGTTAGTCCTTTTGAGATGAAAACCTGACTCTGTCTCTCCAGCTGTATCATGTGAACCATCCTGAATTTCTCACTTTAATTTTTTCCTTAGATAAGACTGTTTCAGTAAATATTAGAATTTGCTAAGCTATTTTATTAAAGGACTAATATGTGAAGGAGATTTTTTTTTTTTTGGAGACAGAGTCTCGCTCTGTTGCCAAGGCTGGAGTGCAGTGGCGCGATCTCTGCTCACTGCAAGCTCCGCCTCCCGGGTTCACGCCATTCTCCTGCCTCAGCCTCCTGAGTAGCTGGGACTACAGGCGCCGCCACCACGCCCAGCTAATTTTTTGCCGCCACCACGCCCAGCTAATTTTTTGTATTTTTAGTAGAGACGGGCTTTCGCCGTGTTAGCCAGGATGGTCTCGATTTCCTGACCTCGTGATCTGCCCGCTTTGGCCTCCCAAAGTGCTGGGATTACAGGTGTGAGCCACCGCGCCCGGCCTGGAGATTTTTTATTTTTATTTTTATTTTTATACTTTAAGTTCGGGGATACATGTGCAGAACGTGCAGGTTTGTTACATAGGTATATACGTGCCATGGTGGTTTGCTGCACCCATCAGCCTGTCATCTACATTAGGTATTTCTCCTAATGCTCTCCTTCCCTGTGATGGAGATTTTTAAGCACCGTATGAAAAATTGATTACATAAGTTCCTGGTGTGCCCATTCCAATGTTCAACAGGCCTCCAAGGAAGGAAAAATTCTGAAATAGTTAAAATTTATATTTTTCCTCTTTGTTTTCTCTTTCCAGAATCATCATGTTCCCAGTGTGTCTTTCTCTTGACTGTCAATTAATGCCTAGTATCTACCTCTCCAAGAGTAAATTGATTCCAGGCTTAAGTTTTCAAGAAATATATGTGTTTCAACAAAATGTTATTGATACCAAAAAAGTATTCAGGTCAAAAATCATGATGCCTGAGTGGTGGTGGTGGTGGTGATCCAGGCACAATGACAGTCCCATATGTTTATGTGGCTGTATTCCTTTCTTGGAATCTTGCCACATTTATGGTGTACATGTTACAATCATGGCTCGTGAGGGCAGGACAGGACTATACAAATCACACGGTCCAGCCCTTTCTTTTAGAGATGAAGAACTATGGCTGTAGAAACTGGTAAGAGACTTACTGAAGCTTGTGAAGTTCATCAAGTTGAGAGTCCCAGCCCCCAGTCATGAATCCAGAACTCTTTTTAGAACACCAGCACTTTTTCCTGTACTGTTCTCCAAAGAGTATCCATTTGAATGTCCGTCCTTTCCAAAAAATTTGAGGACTGTGAAGATAATTTTCATGCTTTGCATATTTTTAGATATTCCCCTCTGAGCTGGGTAAGCATGATGTAGAGATATTCAGGTACTTGATATTTACAGGTGTCAAATACAGGTATTTACATACTTTAAATGCTGTTAGGTATACGCCACTGGGTGAGGCACACATGACATAGTTATCAGTCTGTATCATCTATTTAAGTATCTGTGTTGACATGAATTGACCTTCACTTTCTCTTGTCCTCTATCTCCTGCACAGCAAGGACAACAGGAATTATAATCCATATAGAGCAATTTGCTTACTTGAAGACTATTATGAACTCATGACCAATTTTTCCTTTTCTGTCTGAATAATTCTGGCTGCTTTAGGTGTTTCAACAAGACTTTATTTGTTCAAAGTGCTGTCCTCCTATAAAGGAAGTTGTGCAACCTAATATAGACAGATTTCAGATAAAGCCATGGGTTCACCTCTACACATTCTCACTGTAGAAAAAAGTCACAGAGGTGGAGGTTAGTGCATTTATAATTATTGAGAATGCTACCATTTTAATATTAAAGAACAATCAGAGTGGCAGGAACAGTGGTGAATCCACCCATTAGCAATTTAAAGAAAATAAAAAGGGGTGAGTTAGGAGCTGGCCTCCTGTTATTTTCCCTTCCCTAGCTCCCTGAGACTTTCCAATCCAGCAGGGCCTCTCTCATCATTTGCTCTCTTTCTTCTCTCCTTAGAGACTAGCTGTCTTCCTCTCCACTCCTGGTTTCTCTCCGTCTTCCTCCCTCTTTTCATTCCCGCCTCCTCCTCTTTCTCCCAGCCTTTACTTTTTCTCTTCCTCATTCCAGCTCTCTTCCTATCCTTTCTCTTCTAACTAGCTAACATCTGGGACTGAAGCACATTTTAAAACTTTCCATTCACATTGACCCTAATGGAAGGACCAAATGAATTGAACCTTATATTTTCCTTTTAAAAAAATTCCTACCAGTTGAAACTAATCTACTTTTCCTTTTATTTAAATGTGGCCCTTGATAGATTTATTTTCCCACAGTGGTCCTGAAAGGGGGAAAATTTTTTCTTTAAACATTGTCTGTCCCATAAGGATTTTATTATTTGGTATTTGTTTAAATATGGCATCAAATAAATACAGATTCCTTCCTTGTATTGGTGTGTTTTTATGGTTGGGTGTAGTGTAGCCAACACTACAATTCCCTTGCTGCACTTTTTGAAGGTTCATATGGCTGCCATGCATTCAGTTTGACCCTCTCTTAGAAGTTAGCTCATATCTTAGCAATATTAGGCCAGTATGTAACTTGCCAGGACTATCATTTTAGGAGTGTAATATAAATTAATAATATCTGAAATTATAATTTTAATACTATAAGCCTCTTCCATAAGCATTTTGGCTTCTGTTGGCACTCAAGGTCTGCTTTAGGTTTTGCTTGTTTGTTTGTTTGTTAGAGACAGAGTCTTGCTATGTTGCCCAGGCTGGTCTCAAACTCCTTGCCTTAAGTGATCTTCCTGCATCAACCCCTTGAGTAGCTGAGATTACAGGCATGAGCCAATGCATCTACTGTGGCCAATACATTCTAGCCCTAACTGCATCTCCCCTTATTTCTAAGCAGAGATCTGGCAATTGAGCCACATGATGTTGTGGATCCTTCTAAGTCTGCATGTGTTTTCTCGCCACCTGTGTTCTGCAAACACACGTGCCTCATCTGGAAGGCTGGCCTGCCTGCCTCCTCTCCACCATCTGCACCTAACTGTAACAGGCACGTTTTATGGCACCCCCCTCTGCCCTAGCTCCTGATGTGTCCTGCAGGACGGGTGTATGTGGATCTGAAAGATAAAGAAGAAAAATAAACCCCTTGAGTGATTTTATCGGCTTTTCTGCCTTCCATGTTCTCCGACCACCTCTGAACATACATACATCTCTTCCCAGAGTAAGAAGCAATGGTTGGGGTTTTATCCTATTAAAGTAACAGTTCTCTAGAGCCATGTAGCACAGAACTCTCCCAAAAGAACTATAGGTAGGAAAATTTAGTGAGACTACATTTTGAGAAACTCCTAACCACCATGACAAGAAGAATCACAGAAAGTCAGATCTTAGAAAGGCCTAAGAGATCACCCAGTATAATTGACTCAAAATAGACAGTGTAGAATAATGATTCAGGCTACCCAAGCACAAATCCTGCTGCTACCATTGAAGCTATACACCCTTGGCATCTTACAGAATTTTTTCTGTTCTTAACCCCTTCTATAATGTGAGGTCAACATGCCATCTAACACACAAGTTTGCAGTGAGGATAAAATGAACTAATGCATGTAAAACACTCTGAATACTGACTGGCACATAGAAACATCTTACTGTTAGTAATACTATTATTTTACAGATGAGAGGAATGACGCTCCGGGTTAGGTTCTGTGCAGAGTCTCACATAGTGACAGAGCTGGGTTGAAAAGCCATGTCTCCTGACTACCATTCAACCAGGTAATAAAAGGGTGGGTGTTCATGAACTTCATGAAGTTCACAATGAGTTTTTGCAGGATGACTAAACAGATTTTTAAAAAGATTGAGGGTACTGATCAGAGAGCAGAGCTTACAACTGATGCCTTCTAATCACTGTCCAGGCATGCTGGATTGAAAACAAATGGACAATTTCAATGTGGTGACACAATGCCAAATGCTCTAGATTGCAGTTTTTCACAAACTGTGGGTTGTGACATAGTAGTGGGTTATTATATCAGAGTAACGAATAATGACCACAAATTTTTTTTTGAAGTGAAAGAATGGAATAGAATAAAACAGAACAGAAAGAATAGAATGGAATGGCATGGAATGGAATGGAAAGGAATGGCGTGGAGTAGAATGAAATGGAATGGAGTGGAATGGCATAGAGTGGAATGAAATGGAATGGAATGGAATGGAGTGGAGTGGAATGGAATGGAATGGAATGAATCAGAATACCTTGAACATAGTACAAGTGTTCTTTTGGAAAATTTGTTTGAGTGGTGTGTGTGTGTGTGTGTGTGTGTGTGTGTGTGTGTGTGTGTGTTGTGGGTTGTCCATAAAATTCTTACTAGAAATGTGGTTAATTTTTTTTTTTGAAAAACATTTCTTTAGAATTGTTCTCTAACACTTTTTAGCATGGTTAGATATATAGCTAGAAAATTTGTGAGGAACAACCTTCTTAATTCCTTTGGAATAAATGGTTTCATCAACAATGGCCTTTTATATTTATCCTCCCCGGGATACTCATCTGCTTCAGCCACCTTACATTCCAGGCAAAAGAGCCAGGAGAAAGGAGGAGTGAGGGAAAGGTGTATCTGCAGGCAGAGGCTGCTCATTGCTACCATTTTCTAGGAAACGATTACTGTGACTGGCTGACCAGGTCAGAGCCCTGACCATAGCCTCCAAATTTCCACAAGGACAGGGTGCACTGGCCACATGATTGATGGCTGAAAAATATTAACAGCATCAGCTTAAACGAAAGAGGGATTAAAAGCTAGAGTCAGTGTCTCTGAGGACAGAGCTCACCCAAGGAAGCCCGTTAAACAAACTGATGTTTCCTTAAAAGTTGTCTGCAAAATGTGCAAACTGACAAAATGTTTACAGAATCCCTAGTACTCCACCAGCTAGGTTTACCTCTGGCAAATCACTCTGATGACTCTATAATTACTACAGTCCTGTGGTTATCTTTCTTATAAAATGGCTGGAGATGAAAGAAAACCAATAACTGAGGCCAGTTAATTCAAGCTGCCATTCCCTCCCACAAAGAACTGAAGGAGATCTTCATGGCAACTGTTCAATGTGATTTTTTTTTCGTTTGAGACTCTCTTTTATAAAACTAAAATATACAGATAGCAAACTTAACCTGGTTATTTCTTGTCCTCTTCTCCTGCCCCCATCAAATCACTGTTCTTGAAACTTATTGGTTTAGAAAAACTCAATCCAGACCAGTTAGCCTCAGGGTACACTAACATGCTTTTGAGCCAGGTAGTTGATAAATTTAAAAGCCTATGGGAAAACGCTAGCAGCGTGCCTGAGAGTATCATGACTCAAGGGCCAAACAGGTGTGGGTGCCGGTCAATCTTGCCACCTCAATATTTCTTTAATCTTTCACTTTAAAGTGTCTGCAGCTTCTATCCCACATAAGTGGGAAAACTAGTATTCTTTTTTTTTTTTTTTTTTTTTTTTTTTGAGACGGAGTCTGGCTCTGTCGCCCAGGCTGGAGTGCTGTGGCCGGATCTCAGCTCACTGCAAGCTCCGCCTCCCGGGTTTACGCCATTCTCCTGCCTCAGCCTCCGGAGTAGCTGGGACTACAGGAGCCCGCCACCTCGCCTGGCTAGTTTTTTGTATTTTTTTTTAGTAGAGACGGGGTTTCACCGTGTTAGCCAGGATGGTCTCGATCTCCCGACCTCGTGATCCGCCCGTCTCGGCCTCCCAAAGTGCTGGGATTACAAGCTTGAGCCACCGCGCCCGGCCGAAAACTAGTATTCTTTCTGTCCTTGGTATTTCTGGGGATTCTTGGAAGATGATGTTTCTCCCAGTTTCCTCTTATTCCAAACTTATGCTGAATTTTCACTTTCTTCTGTCCTTCTATGACCATCTCTTCTTGCAATCTTGCCTTGAATGCAGTTGTCATTGTTTTCGCCTCTGGCTCCCCACAGTACACAAGAATGCCACCTGTGTCAGGCAGCTACTGAAGGTGGAAGCCCAGCAGATGACTCAAAATCCAACATTAGTTTTTTTTTTTTTTTTTTTTCTTTGAGGCGGAGTCTCGCACTGTCACCCAGGCTGGAGTGCAGTGGCTCGATCTAGGCTCACTGCAAGCTCCGCCTCCCGGATTCACACCATTTTCCTGCCTCAGCCTCCTGAGTAGCTGGGACTACAGGTGCCCGTCACCACACCTGATTAATTTTTTGTATTTTTTAGTAGAGATGGGGTTTCACCATGCTGGCCAGGATGGTCTCGATCTCCTGACTTCGTGATCTGCCTGCCTCGGCCTTCCAAAGTGCTGGGATTACAGGTGTGAGCCTCCGCACCCAGCCAGATGTCTTTTTTTTTCTTTCTTTCTTTCTTTTTTTCTGAGATGGAGACGGAGTCTCGCTCTGTCACCAGGCTGGAGTGCAAGGGCGGGATCTCAGCTCACTGCAACCTCCACCTCTGGGGTTCAAGTGATTCTCCTGCCTCAGCCTCCTGAGTAGCTGGGATTACAGGTGCCCGCCACCACGCCCCACTAATTTTTTGTATTTTTAGTAGAGACAGGGCTTCACCATGTTGGCCAGGCTGATCTCAAACTCCTGACCTCAGGTGATCCGCCCTCCTTGGCCTCTCAAAGTGCTGGAATTACAGGTGTGAGCCACCGCACCTGGCCTAGATGTCTTTGTTCTTAAGCCATCCTCATTTGGGTCACCTCTGTGACCTTCTCAGAAGTCATCTCCGATTGCCATCCCCATCATCTCTGCCCAGTTTTCCTACCCCCTCCTTTCTTCACAGACTGCCCGGGACATCTCAAAATCTTGTTTCTTTATTACATAAATGAAATAAGCTTCCCATTTCTTCTTCTATTGGTACCCAAGAGACACAAAGCCCATTGCAATGAGCCAACCAACAATAGACTCAACCATGATGGCCAGTCTCCAGTCATTATATATAGAAGCCTGTAAATACACTGAAATCAAAAGCTCCTTTTTTCTCTGAATCAGATTAAATTCTTGGGAAGGCACCCTTACCCTGATATGAAATATGCTGCCCAATCTTTAAAAGCAGAAACAGATCTAGTCAGATTCTCTAAAGTTTTGTTTCTAACAGTGTTTTTCCTCTTCTCACTACTATGGATATTTAATAAGCTTTCTTAACTGAGAAACTGATTTATTAAATATGTGACATTTAGAGTTCATAAAAACCAAGCATGTTGAAAGAATTTTCTGAGCAAGAAAATATGTGTTTATACTTCCAGGACTCTTCAATGCAGCATTTGTTATTGTTGTTGTTAATGATATTTGCTATCTAGCCCAATGTGCTAGCTAGCACATTGCCAGCCTGGCCACACCTCTTGTATGAAGTTAAATGTAAATCACATGGGTAACTTCATCATGGCTAAGGAAAAACCCCCGAAACAACAGTTTTGGCTGAGTCTATAAGCCTTTAGCTAAATTAGTTAAGTGTACATTTCAACATTTGGCTGACCTGATTCCATCAAGGCAAAAAGTGAGAACTGGACAAGACAACATGCTCCAATATACATATATACTTACCTAAGCAGAATGCCTGGATAGATGTTCCATTTTCTCTGTTTTCTCTGCATCTATTCTTGACTTGTCCTGTAGATATTTTAGAGTAAGGATTAGAAGAGTTTGTTCAAACTTTATTGTCTATTTTATTACTTGTGGTCCATAAGGAGATAATCGAACAGGTAACAACAGTTTTTCCACAATAGTTGTGTTAGGATAACACGGCATTAAAAGTCCCTAGAGGCAATGCTCTAGGTTCTGTACTGGCAATCTTATTCTTGAAAAATAATTGTTCCCAAAGTTCATGCTCCAAATCTTAGGTGAAGTATGAATTTTTTATTTTTATTTTTTATTTTTTATTTTTTTTTGAGAAAGGTCTCACTTTGCCACCCAGGGTGGAGTGGCATGATCATAACTCACTGCAGCCTTGACTTCCTGGGCCCAATCTATCCTCTCCCCTCAGCCTCCCGAGTAGCTGGGACCACAGGGGTGTGCCAACCACAGCTGGCTCATTTTTCTATTTTTTTGTAGGGACAGAGTTTCCCTGTGCTGTCCAGGCTGGTCTCAAAGCCCGGGGCTCAAGCCATCCTCCAGCCTCGGCCTCCAAAAGTGCTGGGATTATCAGATGAGCCATTGCACTGACCTTGAAGATCTTTTTTATTGTGAGTTTTCAAAATTTTACTCATTCCAATGTTTCTGGTATGAACTGCTTAATCAGTCTGATATCCAAATAAGACTTCATCTCTTTTAAATATTCAGGTAATCATTTGAGCTCCCACTTGTCCATTTTAACAGAATAGCCAATTTCGTTGGTTCCCTACTTTTACCTCTTTGCCACTCACTTAAATGATTCAAGAGCCTCAGAGACTTATTGAGTCTAAAGGAGTCAGTCTTTCCTCCTCCCTCCTGTATTTTACTCTCATCCAAGGATGCTCTACCCTTGGGGTCTCTGATGTGAAGCTTTTATGTTTGTGCTCAGGGGTTCCCAACTCTGCCCTTTCTTACAGGATGTCAGGGTCAAGGCTGCCTTCCAGGCTCAAATATACATTGGACTAGACTAAATGATACTCCCTCTTTCCTGCATGTGAGTGCTCTTCAAGGGCCTTTGGGGTCCTTTCTGCACATGGACTTTTGTTGAGACCATCTCAGCCCATCGGAAAAGTTCTCATCAGAAAGGAAGGGTGGTGAGTCCTGAGTTCTTTTCTTCCTAGCAAACTCCTTTACTCCTATGCCTAGGTTCCCATCTGCCTACCAAACTGCTAGATTTGCGTATTAAGGAGTACCAGAAAAAGCATCCTTCCTTGGCCTCATACAATCCTATTGCACCTGCCACCCAAGTCAATAAGTAAGTAGCCAATGTCTACTTACATTTACATATCTGAGAATACTCTCCAAGGACTCTCCCCTGAAAAGGAAGAGATGTTCCCCAGTGATAGCTCTCAAGAAGCCATATACAAGTTCTCTTTCTGAACCAAACATAGTCATAATAAAATTTTAAAATTAAATTATCTCATCACACTGCCTTTTAGACTAAACACGTATTTATAAATGGATTTCCCCATTAAAGTCTTTACTGTTGTTCTCCTTCTTTCTGTAGGACCAACTAAAGCCCACCTTAGACCTTTGGGGAAGAAATTCTTAATAAGGTACATTTTGGGTTCAATTGCAAATGTTAAGATGTGTGAGATATAATGCTTGCATCCAGCACTTAATAATCATTGGTAAATTTTGACAATTTCCTCCCCAACCTATCTTCCACTTGCAGTCTGCTGTTATTTTGTTGATTCAGTGCTTTTTACCCCTTCTTTAGGTGACCAGACCTTCATCTTTGTGGAAAGTCCCTCTTGCCCCAACCCCAGCACCTCCCACCCCAGCCCTATATAGGGAGTGAGGACCAGGACCAGGATCCAGGCTGGCCTGGTCATTAGTATTCTACCTACCCTCCAGCCCCTGTGATTGGTCTAGGTTTGGAGAAAGACAGGTGCTGAGCCAATCAGAACCCTTTGCCAAGATTTTTCTAAATGGAGTTGGGGAAGATGGTCCTTTTTCTCTCTAGTGACACAGTTGACAAAAGTCAACAAAGAGCTAACAGCAACCTTGACTGAAGCCCCTCAGAGAAAGCTGGTGTTCCGTCAGAGAGAATGGGGGCCACCTCTCGGAAAGGTTAAGGTAAGAGGAGAGTCTTGATGGCATGGAGTCCCTAGCTCTGTTCATCAAAGATTCATCCCTGCCCTTTTTGGCCTAAGCTAGTTTTAGTTGACTTTCTATCACTTGTGACCCAAAGAGTCTCGACTAATACAGAAGTTGCTTCCGGGGCTGGGAGCGTTGACTCAAGTCTGTAATCCCAGCACCTTGGGAGGCTGAGGCGGGTGGATCACGAGGTCAGGAGATTGAGACCACCCTGGCTAACACTGTGAAACCCTGTCTCTGCTGAAAATACAAAAAAAAAAAAAAATTAGCCGGGCATGGTGGCGGGAGACTGAGGCAGGAAAATGGCATGAACCCGGGAGGCGGCTTGCAGTGAGCGGAGATGGCGCCACTGCACTCCAGCCTGGGCGACAGAGCGAGACTCCGTCTAAAAAAAAAAAAAAGTTGCTTCCAGCCTTTAACATCCCCAGATCAACCCCTCGAAGCTAGGATGTTCAGATATCTTTCCATTCTGTATACCATACCAAATGTCATTCCAACAAATCCCAATTTCTGCTTAAATTTGTTTAAGCTGAATTTCTGAAACTTGCTACTTAACTTTCGTGGATTCACTTCCTCTTCCCTCCATTTCTCCATCAGTCAGTAGCCCTTAGGAAGAAAAAAATATTTCTGATCCTCCTTCAGAGACATATCGCCTATTTGGTTCTGTGAATTTGGAAAAGAAGAGAAACCAAAATGCCTTTCTTTCCCGTCAACAGGAAAGAAGGTAGTGTTAGCCCCATGTGGGCAGGAAGAGTGTCTGTTCTATGCACTGCTGCGCTCAGGGCCTCACACATTACACCCAGATGCTGAGTAATAAGTACCTGTTGAATGAATGACTAGGTACAGAATTATTGGAGAAGAGTGCCTTTAAGGTTTCATACTGACTTGGTTCTCTTCCTATGTTCCAATTGCAAGGTTGGCATTCCAGCCCTCATCCTATAGCACGGCAATTCCGTTTGACATGTATTTGTCTCCCGCAAGATCAAGAGCAGTCCCAGGGCAAAGGACCACATCAAATTCATCCCCCAGTGGGGCACATTTGGGACACAGTGGCAAATAGCCAGTGTTTGATAAGTAATTAATTGAATGTTGGATAAATGAATAGAGTATGAATCACGGATTTTAAAGAATGTGTTATTTTCAAAACCATAACTGCTATCAGTGTTTCCAAGTGAATGCCCTGATAAGACCTGTTTTTACAGCCCCATGAGACTCATTTATGATCAGCTCAATCTATTTATACAAAACAAAAAAGCCACGGACCTGGCCGGGCGCGGTGGCTCACGCCTGTAATCCCATCACTTTGGGAAGCCAAGGCGGGCAGATCACGAGGTCAGGAGATGCAGACCATCCTGGCTAACACGGTGAAAACCCGTCTTTACTAAAAATACAAAAAAAGTTTAGCCGGGCGTGGTGGCGGGCGCCTGTAGTCCCAGCTATTCGGGAGGCTGAGGCAGGAGAATGACATGAACCCGGGAGGCAGAGCTTGCAGTGAGCCTAGATCGAGCCACTGCACTCCAGCCTGGGCTACAGGGCGAGACTCCTGGAAAAAAAAAAAAAAAAAAAGCCGCGGACCAAAAGCTTTAATGACACCCCCTGATATCTTATTTGTGGTTTTCATTTGCTTAACTCGTGCTTTCTCCATAACCTGCCCGGGCTGTGACCGGATTTAAAAAGATGATGCATTTCCAGTAGAAGGACCCGAAGGCTGCCTGTTGGTCCTGGTGGTGGGCCACTTTCAAACAGAAGCTCTGGGAACAATGCGGGACCGGGGATGGTCCCAGAGCTGCTGCGGTGCTGCAGAGAATGCGCATCTGCTGCCTGGCTCTGAGACGATTAAAGTGGCAGAGCCTGGGAACCTTCTCACTGAAATTATTTAAAAGCCTGCCTCATTCTTAGTACAAAGTTCAGGGCTTCTATGCCCAGAATCACTATTTATGTCTAGAATAATTTGTGCTTTGGAAACCATTTAAATTAGCCTCTTGGTTACTTATTTAAGAGTGGGGAAAAAAGGGGGCCGGACGCAGGGGCTCGATCCCAGCACTTTGGGAGGCTGTGGCAGGCGGATCATTTGGGGTCAGGAGTTCGAGATCAGCCTGACCAACATGGTGAAGCCCCGTCTCTACTAAAAATACAAAAAAAGAAAAAGAAAAATAAAAAAAGCTGGGCATGACGGAGCATGCCTGTAATCCCAGCTGCTCGGGAGGCTGAGGCAGGAGAATCGCTTGAACCCGGAAGCCGGAGGTTGCAGTGAGCCGAGATCGCGCCACTGCACTCCAGCTTGGGCGACAGAGTGAGGATCCGTCTCAAAAAATAATAAATAAATAAATAATTTAAAAACAAAGAAAAAAGGAATCAAGGAAGTTCTTCCCCATTTTACTATTGGTGACCCTAATTCACAGCAAGGAGCCGAGTACTCTATGTCTGAATCGAAAAGATTAAGATTGGATTTTATTTGACGCTGTCACATCTGTCAGGTTCTTGTACCGATCACAGCAGCAGAGTCCAGAAACCAAGCTAATGGCGCCCTCTGGTGTCCAGACCGCAGCATGAGCCGATTTAATCTGTTTCAAAAGGTATAGTATCTAAAATACTTCCTCCTTTAGAGTGGCTCGGTTTGCAACCAACATATCACATGAGATGGCCCAGAGGGCGTGGGTGTCACCATGGAGATCGCCCACCTCAGAATGGATGCAGGCATCTGGATAGCGCCCATGTCCCTAGTAACCACAGTGGAGCGCTCATCTGAGAATGGATCCTCTCTCCCGTTTTTTTCCTAAAAATTGTGACTCCCAGGCTCAGCCCAAGGAATGAAGATGGGGCCAGGAAGTAACTCACACTGATCTTCTCACTAACGTTGGAGAATGGGAACTGGAGCAGATTTTCATTTAGAAAAGTAAAGAAATGAAAGCGTCTTTCTCCTGGTAGCCTGGAGAAATTCATACCTCTTTTACGTATTTATTGGTTTATTCCTGTCTCACTTCATTTCACAAAAACTTTGAGGTCTATAAAAAAATCCATAGAATACAAATAAACTCTAATAAGCAGTTATATTTTGGAAGCTGTCTAATATCTAAACCATTTTCCCATGTTTGAGGAATTACCTACTGTTTGAGTGGGTGAATGGCAGGGCTGTCTCTCATAAAGATGCCTTAAAGTTCAGATGCTCACTTTGCACTGCTTCCCTGGCTATGAGGGTCTGTGCATATGCCTGGTCTTGACTAGGTAGACACTACCTCTCAGGACTCTGCACCTATAGAGTCAGGGGCCTGTGTCCAGAGGCCAGGTAGCAGTGCCCTCCCCAGATAGTCACTGTGATATGATTAGACTGTGGTTCTCACTGTCCAGCCTCCATCGGCACCTGCCCATTTCATGAGCCAAATGTTTTTTATTTTCCCAGAGATGAATTATACTGAAGATGAATTAGAGCATGAAATAAAGAGTAAGGGAAAAAAATGTAAGTATGCAAGCCCTTAAAGCTTACAAAGTGGTTACATTTGAGTTAAATTGACCCTGGGCTTCCTGGCAGCTGAAGTGAAAAGGGAAATATGGTCTCGTACCTAATTCTTGAAGACAAAAATACTTACTAGCTCCCTAAAGGAAGCAAACGTTTTGCTTAGAGTTGAACTTTGAAAGGAATTTCTCACACTGGGGTTTCTCATAGTGGTTCCTGAGGCTATAATGAACCATCTCCCTAATATTGATCAAACAGCAGATGATTCTTATAGTGATTTTTCACAGCATCCCTTAGTGAAAGCTAAAAGCAAAGCAAGAAACTTAAGTTACTCTTTGAAATGGGCAAGTTCTTATAGTTTTTCTGATGGTGCAGCATTTGGGATATTTAAAAAAGAGGGACTTCATGCCTCTATAGATATTTTTTCTCAAAAATGGGTTTCTATCAGAATTGAATAGCACATAGTTTGAAGTTGTCTATGATAAAAGTCTAGAGAATTCTGAATTGCTAGAAATAAAACAAGAGAATGGTAAAACTGATACCCTTACCTGGTAAAATAATAAAAATAGCAACTACATCATTGAGGTTTAGGTGCTGAATGTACAGGTGCTTTTACTACATTATCGATTCATCCAGTGTGCCAAGCATGGTGTATGTTGATGAATATGTACTTACAGAACTGATACTGTAGTCAGGGAACACAGTAACATCCAAGTAAACAAGTAAAGACAATTTCAAGTAGTGATAAGTGTTATGTAAACAATAAAATGGAATTAGGTGATCAAGGTGTCAAGGGATGGCCATTTTTGATGGAGTGGTCAGAAAAGCTCTTTTTGAGGAGAGAGTATCTGCCCTGAAGCCTGAATGATGAAATAAAAATAGCCACACAAAAGTCCAGAGGGAGAGCACTCTGGGCAGAGAAAACAGCAGGTGCAAAGGCCCTGGGGTGGGAACAAATTTTATGTGTCTGAGAAGCAGAAACAAAGCTATTAACTCATGAATCCATATAAACAATCATGATGTGTTGTTGTGTTCTCATTTTACAAATGAGGAAATGACAGCTAGAGAAATTAAGTACATGGTGCCAGATCCTGTAGTTCAAGAGGCAGAGATGGGATCTGAGACCGGCTTCCCTAATGCCCCTTGGAGGAAGCTAGCTCCTCCTGTGGGTGGCCATGCTGTTCTGCATGGAAGAGGGCCCTGGGCATGAAGCCCTTGTAACAACAGGGACGTCTTGATTCTCCCAGTTTCCCATTTGCCTGGTTTCTTCTTTCCTCCTCAGGTAAATGTTCACCTTCTCTTCCCTCTTGAGGCTGTGCCCCACAGACCCCAACGAAGACACCCTATGGCCGCCCTCCCTCCAAACCCAGGGGCAGCTCCAGGAAACTGAGAAGTGATCCTACATGTATCTTGCAAAGCAACTGAGAGAAGTGTCAGGGAAGAAAGGTGTTGGGGCACGGAGATGGGAATCTGACTTGTCAGAAAGGTCATGATGATATTGCTTTTAGAAAAAGAATCTTTAGGGTGGGAGGAGGTCATTAGTCCATCCTTCTGTCTCAGAGCAGAAGTGGACTCAACTCGCTTTCAGCAGACAACGGCCTTGTCCTGTGGATGGGGGTGGGAGTGGGGATAAATATTTCTTCATAGATGGACATTGGAAATTGCAGCTGTATAGGTGAGAATCTGTAAATGAAAAAAAAAAAAAAATGATGAATATACCCAAAGTAAACTTCAAATAGAAATGCAACAAAGTGAAGTTCATGTTCAAGTAGATTTACTAAAACAGGGAAAATATCATTCCCATCCACACCTTTACCTCACCCCTGGGTTTTTGCCTGGGTCTGGGCATCCATTAGAATAGTAATAGTAGCAACTAACGTAATTAAGGGTGTATAATATGCCAGACATTGCCTTAAATACTTCAAAGCACACAATTAATTTTGAAGTAAGTTCAATTATTATTCTATGTATTTTAATTAATAACTTTATATTTGGCACTTACTGTGTACCAAGCACCGTTCTAGTACTTTTCACATATTAAATCATTTAATCCTCATAGCCATCCTATATGGTGCATGTAAAACCCCATTTTATGCATGTGAAAACTGAGGCCAAAGGAGGTAGAGGTTAAGTAACTTGCCTGGGTCACAGAGTTAGTAATTAAGACAAGTGGTTTTAAATCCAGTCTATTTCCAGCACCTTCATCCTTAGTCTATATAGAACTGTAATGGAGAGTTTCCCATCCAAAAGCATGCATGGATGGGGACAGGGCGGGGTCCTTTCTGATGATCCTTGTCTGCTGACCTGCAGCAGCCTGCTATAAACTCAAGCACAGGCAGAAAGAGATGGGAGCCTTGTCCCAGTCCTCTCCACCTCCTTCCCAGGCAGGACAGGAACAGTTCTTGCCCAAGGACCCTCCAGCTACAGGGGAGTTCCCAGCCGTGCCTTGGTCTCCCTGGGCCACTCATATTCACCTTGCACTTTGCAGATTAAAATGAGCTTGATTCACACTCATTATTTCATTTGCCCTTCCCACACCTCTGTTACCAGGCTCCCTTCCTCCATGAAGCTGCCAGAGACTTCCTTCTCTGATCCCCCAACCCCGTCACCCACTGCCAATGCCTGCCCCAGTACTCTGGGTAGAGACCACCCTCCTCCGAGTGCCTGCAGGTCCTATCTAGGTCTGGCCCTCACTGGCCCCCTGCAGCCTTGTCCCTCACTCTCTGCCTACACTTTAACCTGTCTTCCATTCCTATCATATCTTCCAGTCCCCAAACACAGCATTCTTTTTGTATTCCTGCCTTTCCTCAAGTCTTTATGCCTAGAGTACTCTTACCTCAATCTCTTGTCTTTGCCAGGAAACCTCCTTACCATTTTCTCAATAAATTACAAAGACAGGCATTTCCTATGTGCCAGGCACCATTCCAACCATTTCATTCCTATTATCTTACTTCCCACTTATGGGATGTATACTATCATCATCCCCATTTTTCAGATGAGGAAATGGAGGCACGGAGAAGTTAAATAATGCCCCCAACGTTGCACGGCTAGTAAGTGGCAGGGCCTGGATCCACGCTGGCTCTGTGACTCTGGGGCTCCTTGATCCTGCCGACCAGGCAGTAGTCATTGAGCAGCTGTCTTCTAGTGCAATATTCACTTCTGAAACGACCTCCCCGACAGCCCCCTGCAAAGTTAATGCATTTCTTCCACTCCTTTTCTGAGCACCCTTTGTCTGTCCCTCTATAAGAGCATTGTGATGAGACATTCATTTTCCTAATAAACACTGTTTTCCATGAATGCCCAGGCTTAGCTAGCACAGCCCTAGAACTCAGTGTGTGTCTGGTAAATGTTGGCCAAGTTAATTTTTCAAATGAAAATGCAAGGTCAGGTAGATCGCCTGGGCCACATGCTGCTGGGTGCCCAAGCGCGAGCTTAGCCCCCAGTTTCTGAGTCTGAGTCTCCATCGTGTGCTTTGTCCTTCTGTGCCTCTCCGCCTCGCCCTACCCGAACCTCTGTGCAGGCCTGCACGTTGGAGAAACAAAACCGAATTTAAACAGTTCTTGATTCAGTGGCATAGGAAGTGGCCACGATAACTTTAAAAATTCTCAAACAGTCCTTTTCAAAGGTATCTTTCTTTATTCATCTGTCACCAGTCTAATGACAGACACCCGCACTTCTATTTTATTAAAAGTTTTTTCCCTAGAGTATTGTTCCCTATAAAAATGCAAGTACTCTAACGGGAAGTAACATGTTAAGCTTTTCTAAATTTGTCATAGCTCGGTGTAAATTAGTTTATTCACCCTTATCAGCAGGAAGGTTCGCTGGGATTTAACAGACTGCAGGAAGAAACAAAGAGTCCGGAGCAAGGACACAGCACAGCAGCCCCATGTCGAGAGCCCCGGGCAGGGCAAGGGCAGAAGTGTCTCCTCAGAAGAAGGTGCACCTGGAAGGATGAACGGCAGAGTTTGGCTTGGGAAGCAGCAACTAAAGCCAGGTGGGGAGAAGACTCCAGAGGGGCCAGGAGCAGTGGTTCATGCCTGTAATCTTAGCATTTTGAGAGGCTGAGTCAGGAAGATGGCTCAAGGCCAGGAATTCGAGACCAGCCTGGGCAACATAGCAAGACCCCTTTTCCACAAAACATAAAAGAAAACTAGCTAGGTATGGTGGTGTGCACCTGTGGTCACAGCTACTCAGGAGGCTGAGACAGGAGGATCTATTGAGCCCAGAAGCTTGAGGCTGCAGTGAGCTATGATCGCACCACTGCACGCCCTTCTGGGTGACAGAGCAAGATCTTGATTCAATAAAGAAGACTCCAGAGGGCATATTATCCATGAAAAAGACCTCAGGGTGGCTTAAAAGAGATTAGTGGATTGATAAAATCACTAGCTTCAGATAGCTATCTGAAATAGCTGTAATTTCACAAGGCAAATAGTTTACCACAGAGACATAGACAATCATAGACAAGGACAAATACAGTTGCCCACTTCAGGGTTGGGCACGGTGGCTCTTGCCTGTAATCCCAGCACTTTGGGAGGCTAAGGCAAGAGGATCACTTGAGGCCAGGAGTTCAAGATCAGCCTGGGCAACATAGCAAGACCCCTGTCTCTACAACTATAATAATAATAATTGTTCACTTAACTCTGGCTTCCACTTTCCCTACAAATGGAGACACATTGGTCCATTTTGCCAGCACCTTTCCAAGACCCCTTCTGTTTCTCGATCCCCTGTACCCCTCATCTTCTGCCTTCCTGGCATCACAACACCCTATTTGGACTCTACACCTTGGTTCCTTCTCCAGAACCCTGGCTCTTGGATTCGTTACTACAGTTTCAATTCCCCAGTCCTCAAGGACACTATTCTGAGCCTCTTTTCTCCAGCTTGACACATCGTAACTTTAAAATGTCACTCAACCTTGTGAGCTTTTCTCAAACCAGGCTGGCTGCCACCCCACTGTTCACCCCTGAGGATAAGGGGTACCATATATTGATAAATAATGACTACTAATCCTTATGTGGACTTGATTAGCCCTCTTAAACAGAAAGCCATTAGCTAGGTGTGCAATATGGTACCTCCTGGTGGTTTAGAGCAACTCTAAGGTGCTTTCAAATTAGGGTCCCCTCCCTACATAATATTCAACAAT
This sequence comes from Theropithecus gelada, assembly GCF_003255815.1. NCBI lineage: Eukaryota > Metazoa > Chordata > Mammalia > Primates > Cercopithecidae > Theropithecus > Theropithecus gelada. Next base: position 98,538,396 of record NC_037676.1, read on the forward strand.
TTTATATTGAATATGGTTGAATATGGGATCTGGAAATCGATTGTAATGATTCCATTTTCACACACACACACATGCATGCTTGCACGCGCACACACACACACAGGCATTTCAGGTTTCCCATGGCAATCTCCAAGACAACGTGTTCTTAAACATGTGCAGGCCTCCATGTGGGAGCATTTTCGCTTCTGAGTTAGTTTTTAACAGAGGTGTAGAGAGAGGTGCCCATAGAGAGTCCAGGGTTGGCAACTTCCGGTAGGGAGGTAGCCAGCTTCTTGTGCTTCCTCTCCTAATGCCCAGTGAGGTGAATGAAGCTCATGCTGCTCCTCTCAGTCCTGTGAAAGCAGATAATTCTGGAACAAGTGAATAAAACTGTCCTGCTTGGCCGGGCGCGGTGGCTCAAGCCTGTAATCCCAGCACTTTGGGAGGCCGAGACGGGTGGATCACGAGGTCAGGAGATCAAGACCATCCTGGCGAACACGGTGAAACCCCGTCTCTACTAAAAAATACAAAAAACTAGCCGGGCGAGATGGCGGGCGCCTGTAGTCCCAGCTACTCGGGAGGCTGAGGCAGGAGAATGGCGTGAACCCGGGAGGCGGAGCTTGCAGTGAGCTGAGATCTGGCCACTGTACTCCAGCCTGGGCGGCAGAGCGAGACTCCGTCTCAAAAAAAAAAAAAAAAAAAAAAAAAAAAAAAAAAAAAAAAAAAAAAAACTGTCCTGCTTGACTTCCTTCCTGGGGGCACTGGAGCCTGACCTTGGCTTGGCCATTGTAACTGAGGATCTGAAAGCCGCAAGAAGCACCTCTAAACCAGCAGTTCTCAGCCTTGGCTATACATTAGAATTACCAGGGGCATATGTTAAAAGTTCCATCTCCCAGATGGAAACCATTCTAAACCATTTAATCAAAATCTTTGGGGTGGAACTCAGGAATTGGTATTTTTGAAAACCATCCAGATGATGCCAACATGTGACCAAACATGAGACCCACTGCTCTAAGGAAAGCTGTGGTTCAACCAATCACCATCATCACTAACACCATCATCACTTCCACCCTCATTTATCTAACTCCTTGACCCACGTGTTCCCAAAGTGACATATTTTGACATAGTAAAGTAATCATTTGGCTAAGAATAGAGTGAGAGGGTGTTTTTTTGTTTTGTTTTGTTGGGCTGTTTTTTTGTTTTGTTTTGTTTTGCTTTTAGATTTTGTCACTAAGTAGCTGTATGATCTTAACTAATACCACAATTACTAGTATTACTGATGATTATTATGATAACAGCTATATTTATTTCACTTTACTATGTGCCAGACACTGTGCTAAGAGCTTTATATGCATTGTTTCACTTAATCCTCATCCAGTACAGGAAGCATTAGTTTACAGAAGAAACATATACAGAGAGGTAAAGTCAATTGTTCAAGATCACAGAATAAGTAACACAGCTAAGATTTAAACTCAAGCTGTCAGACGTGGAAGCCCGTGTTCTTAATCACTCTTCAATACCATCTCCTTCAATAACTTGCCCCCAGTGACAGAACTGGGGAAGTAGAGAATACAGGATTCCTATCCAAGTCTGCCCAACCTCAAAGCTCACTCTTTGACTAGTGTGCTATACTGCCATGCCATCAACACAAAAGGCATGTCAGGTTGACATCTCTTCTACTGATCTATTCACTTTTCCAAAACATATATGGTTGACAACGAAAAAATCTTCATGGGCTAGAGGGATCTAAACAATCTAATCCAGTGAAAAAGGTATCTGCATTGGGACAAGCGAGTGCTCCATTTAAATGTTCAAAGGGTCTCCATGTGTAAGAAGAAAAACACAATTCATAGGTAAGATTTAAGACCAGAAACTGCAGGTTTGCAGGCTGGTAAATTTTTCTTGCACTATGTTCCATATGGCAATAGCAAATGGGGTTTCTAATTTATTTCATTTCTTCAGAGACCATAAAAAGTATACATTTGCAAAAATCAGTATGTGTTTCCTTTCCTGCCATTTCACATGATAGATAAACACAACCCCCAGTCCTACAACAGAAATTACATTGTCCTTTTAGATTGCTCCAGAAATATGTATATGGTAATGTCTAAACTCATCAGGGAGTTTAATTTCAAAGTGTTCTGATGTCCCATGCCAGAATCTCATGGGAATGTCTTTCAGACATTTCTGGGAAGCTTCGAGGACATACAAGGCAAGGTCTGAAATTGATTAGAGCAATATATTCCAGGAGAAATGTTTTGCATGACCGTTCTGGAGGAGACTGTCATCACACTCAGATGAGACATGCAAACCCATAGTAACTCACACCTGACAATAGGACCTGGTACACAGGCTGGGCCAGAGGTCCTTGGTCATCCCAGTGGTATGTGGCCAAGTGGTGGATGTCTCTCCCTCGCAACCAGGTGAAGAAAGCGTCTTCAAAGACTATATGCCCATGGAAATTCCGCTATAGACTTGCTCTAAGTAGGTCAGAGAGAAAGGAGGAGTCTTAGGAGCAGGTCCTCTGAGGAGGTTTATCCACTCAGGGCCTGGACCATATCAATCACTGATAATATGAAAAGTGTGAGAGATGGAGCAAGAGAGGGAAAAAAGAGAGGAGGGGGGATGCATAAGAGAAAAAGAGCTAGAGAGAGTAAGAGATGCTTGTTTTTTTGAGATGCTTCACTTCCACTACCAGGTAGAAAAGTTGCCTAAAGTAAGGAAAAATAAATGTTCAAGCTGTGTTCCATTAAAGCTAAGAATGGAACTTGGGCTTCATTATTTATTCATGTATAATTTACACATTTACCCAACACTGAGTCCCTAGTTTGGAGGTGTTGGAGGTACAGTTGTAAACAAAAGACCCCATCCTATGAAGTTTACAGTCTAATGAGGGGGATGGAAAATCAACAAAGTAACCAACCAAAAAGACACAAAATTCAATGTCAAGTGGTGGTAGGTATCATAAGTTAAAACAAACAAACAACGGAGTAAAAGGTTGAAAGTGCTGGAAGCCAGCAGGACATGCATTCTGAGCATATGAAATTTGAACAGAATCTTGAACCAAATGAGTGAGTGAGCCATACTCTGGGAGAAAGAGCTATTTAGGCAGAGGGAACCATGAGTCCCACCAAGGGTCTTGAGGTGGGAATGTGCTTGTCTTGTTGAAGAACAGCAAGAAATATGAAAGCAAATCTCTCCAGTCAGGAACTGACAGAACCATGTCACCTGGATCTAACATCTAGCCCCACTTACAACTTCTTATATCATCAGTATCATGTTGCTACTTTGTCCATGGGTTATGTAATAATGACTCAGTCTCACAAAACATGATTGACTTGCAACTAGGTAGCTGCTGTTGTCTGAGTGTTGTCCCCAAAAGTTCATATGTTGGAAACTTAATTGTCATTGTAACCGTATTAAGAGGTAGAGCTTTTAAGAGGTGATTAGGCCATGAGGGCTCTTTCCTCATGAAGGGATTAACGCCATTACTGCAGAAGTGGGTTAGTTATCACAGGAGTAGGTTCTTGATAGAAAGGAGGGTTTGGCCCAATTGCCTCACTCTGCTTTGTGTGCTCATCTGCCTTTCTGCTTTCATCCATAAGAAGATCCTCACCAAACGGCTGCATAGATGCCAGTACCATGCCCTTGGACTTCCCAGCTTCCAGAACCATGAGCCAAATACACTTCTATTGTTTATAAATTACCCTATCTATGATATTCTGTTATAACAGTAGAAAACAGACTAAAACAGTGGTGATGATCAACCTGTGGATGTGCACAACCAGAGTGTGCTATTTTAACAACACAAATATACTTTTTATTTATTTGCCATATATATATTTATCCAGTGTACAAAATTCATATGCTATATACAACATGTAATAATGTTGGGTCCACATTTTAAAAGTATAAGGCTTACTTTATTTTTAATACAAGATTAAAATATTTATTGAGATGATAATTCAGGTTTATACATTTCAATACAAAAGTATTCTTTTTTAATTCTCAAAGACAAAGCACTAAGGATCAAATACAAACAACATTTGCAAGACAGCCAATAGCAGCCATCAGGCACACATAGGCCACCTCTCACAAAAGAACTTAAATATTACAAAATGAATTGAGGGAAAGATCTGCAATCACAGCCCCCTAATCACCATAGTTTTGTAGCACTGATCTTACACAGCACTATCTTGCATATATTTTGTGTATTTTCCATGAACTCAGTGGCAATGCTGCTGACAGGATACCCAAGAAAACCCAATGACAGAAAGTAAATGCTAACGGATACTAAGGAATAAGATTTCCAGCTTGGGGGGGGGTCATAAATTATGGACTTTTTGTTCCCCAGGAATCAATTTTCACCCACTGGAGGAAGCCGTATTACCCTGATAAGAATGCGTTTCCTAAACTGTGAGCTCCTCAATCTTAAGGTCTATGACCTTCATCTTTATATTGCATCCTTAGCATAGTGAATTGCACACATGCACACACACACATATACATGTACACTTTAAGTTCTGGGATACATGTGTAGAACGTTCAGGTTTGTTACACAGATATACATGTGCCATGGTGGTTTGCTGCACCCATCAACCCATCATCTACGTTAGGTATTTCTCCTAATGCTATCCCTCCCCTAGTCCCCCACTCCCCAACATGCCCCATTGTATGATATTCCCCTCCCTGTGTCCATGTGTTCTCATTGTTCAACTCCCACTTATGAGTGAGAACATGTGATGTTTGGTTTTCTGTTCTTGTGTTAGTTTGCTGAGAATGATGGTTTCCAGCTTCATCCATGTCCCTGCAAAGGACATGAACTCATCCTTTTTTATGGCTGCATAGTATTCCATGGTGTATATGTGCCACATTTTCTTTATTCAGTCTATCATTGATGGGCATTTGGGTTGGTTCCAAGTCTTTGCTATTGTGAACAGTGCTGCACTAAACATATGTCTGCATGTGTCTTTGTAGTAGAATGATTTATAATCCTTTGGATATATACTCAGTAGTGGTATTACTGGGACAAATGGTATTTCTGGTTCTAGATCCTTGAGGAATTGCCTCACTGTCTTCCACAATGGTTGAACTAATTTATACTCCCACTAACAGTGGAACAGTATCCCTATTTCTCCTCATCCTCTCCAGCATCTGTTGTTTCCTGACTTTTTAATGATTTCCATTCTAACTGACGTGAGATGGTATCTCATTGTGGTTTTGATTTGCATTTCTCTAATGACCAGTGATGATGAGCTTTTTTTTTCACATGTTTGTTGGCCGCATAAATGTCTTTTTTTGAGAAGTGTCTGTTCATATCCTTTGCCCACTTTTTGATGGGGTTGTTTGTTTGTTTGTTTTTCCTGTAAATTTGTTTAAGTTCTTTGTAAATTCTGGATATTAGCCTTTTGTCAGATGGATACATTGCAAACTTTTTCTCCCATTCTGTAGGTTACCTGTTCACTCTGATCATAGTTTCTTTTGCTGTGCAGAAGCTCTTTAGTTTAATTAGATCTCATTTGTCAATTTTGGCTTTTGTTGCCATTGCTTTTGGTGTTTTAGTCATGAAGTCTTTGCCCAGGCCTATATCCTGAATGATATTGCCTAGGTTTTCTTCTAGGATTTTTATGGTTTTAGGTCTTACATTTAAGTCTTTAATCCATCTTGAGTTAATTTTTGTATAAGGTGTAAGGAAGGGGTCCAGTTTCAGTTTTCTGCATATGGCTAGCTGGTTTTCCCAACACCATTTATTAAATAGGAAATTCTTTCCTCATTGCTTATTTTTGTCAGGTTTGTCACATATCATATGGTTGTAGATATGTGGTGTTATTTCTGAGGCTTCTGTTCTGTTCCATTGGTCTATGTATCTGTTTTGGTATCAGTACCATGCTGTTTTGGTTACTGTCACCTTGTAGTATAGTTTGAAGTCAAGTAATGTGATGCCTCCAGCTTTGTTCTTTTGCTTAGGATTTTCTTTCTGAAATTGATGCTGTAATTAATAGCCTACCAACCAAAAGAAAACGCAGGACCAGATGGATTCACAGCCTAATTCTGCCAGAGGTACAAAGAGGAGCTGGTACCATTCCTCCTGAAACTATTCCAAACAATAGAAAAAGAGGGACTCCTTCTTAACTCATTTTATGAGGCCAACATGACCCTGATACCAAAATCTGGCAGAGACACACACACCAAAAGAAAATTTCAGGTCAATATCCCTGATGAACATTGATGCAAAAATCCTCAATAAAATGCTGGCAAACCAAATCCAGTAGTGCATCAAAAAGCTTATCCACCATGATCAAGTTGGCTCCATAACTAGGATGCAAGGCTGGTTCAACATACGAAAATCAATAAATATAATCCATCACATAAACAGAACCAATGACTAAAACCACATGATTATCTCAATAGATGCAGAAAAGGCCTTCGATAAAATTCAACACCTCTTCATGCTAAAAACTCTCAATAAACTAGGTATCGATGGAACATATCTCAAAATAATAAGAGCTATTTATGACAAACCTACAGCCAATATCATACTGAATGGACAAAAACTGGAAGCATTCCCTTTGGAAACCAACACAAAACAAGGATGCCCTCTCTCATCACTCCTATTCAACATAGTTTTGGAACTTCTGGCCAGGGCAATCAGGCAAGATTAAGAAATAAAGGTATTTAAATAGGAAGAGAGAAAGTCAAATTGTCTCTGTTTGCAGATGACATGATTGTATATTTAGAAAACTCCATCATCTCAGCCCAAAATCTCCTTAAGCTGATAAGCAACTTCAGCAAAGTCTCAGGATACAAAAATCAATGTGCAAAAATCACAAACATTCCTATACACCAATAACAGACAAACAGAGAGTTGAAATCAGGAGTGAACGCCCATTCACAATTGCTACAAAGAGAATAAAATACCTAGGAATACAACTTACAAGGAATGTGAAGGACCTCTTCAAAGTGAACTGCACGTAATTTATTATTGTTAAATGTTTGATGAGCGAGAAAATGAGAGAGGGAGGTAATGAGTGAGTAAATTAACGAAATAATAAACATTAATCTGAGAGACAACTGTACACTGGAGTACTCAGCAAAGGAATTATGAAGAAAAAGAAAAGGAGAGAGAGCGTTCTTGGTAAGAAAAACGAAGAAAAGCAGGGCATGGAGTGGGTTTCAGATAGAGTGAAAAGAAAACTCTGGTCTGAGGATAAGAAAGGTTTGTGTTGGGGGGGGGCAGCGTAGCATGGTAGGAAAAGTAAGACATCTCATATTAGAAATTCTTTGTTTCATTTCCAGCTCTATCATTAACTGGTTTATGATTTTTTGGCAATTCACATAGCCTGCCATCTTCTAACCTGTAAAATAGGGATAATAATACCAATTTAATGTGGATGATGTTAGAAACAAGTAAGATATGCCAAAAAAAAAAAAAACTCTGTAAAGTATAAATCATAGTAGTAATGTAATCATTGGGCCTTAAGTGTGAAGAGATAAGGTGGGGCCACAACATGAAAAGTCTCAAATGCCACGTGAAGGTGTGGAACTGACGCAGTGAGCATCAGTACTGTTCAAGGTTATTGGAAAGTCACAGGAGACTAGTGTTCATTGAGTGGCTACTATGCTCTCAGCAATTATCTCTCACACCTACCTCATTTGAACCTCATGACCAAGCTATAAAGTAAACCTTAATATTCTCATTTCACGGATATGAACACTGAGACACAGGAAGCTTGAAACTGAGAGCATTTGCTGATGGATTGGTTAAGAGATGCCAGGAAAAGGAAGACATTGAGGATAAGTCTTAGTTTCTGGCTTCATCACCAGGTGAATAGTGGTGCTACTTACTGAAATCAGGAACAGTTGGCAGGAGAAATGGATGGCAGGAAAAAGCTTTGTGGTGGGCATGTGACATTGGAGATGGCTTGGAGACATGCAAATGAAGAAGCAGAGTAGAAGTTGGCATTTTTAATGTGGAACTCAAAAGAGAGATTCGGGTTGGAGCTATAATTTGGGAACTCATCAGTATATACATACTGTCATTTTTAAAAAACATATTACTGAAACCACCTGGGGACTTATGGATAGACAGGAAAAGAGAAACGAGGCTGGCGGAATGCCACACTTAGAGGTTAAGATGAAAGAAGCAATGGAAGAATGCAGTGTCCTGGGAGCCAAGTGAGTCAAGTGTTTTGAGCTGACTGAAAGGTAGAAGGTGACAATTGAGAATTGACATCTGTGGCAGCATAGAGGTGATGAGCAACCTTGTCAAGAGGGGTTTCAGAAGAGTAATGGTTACCCTAATTAGGGAGGATCCAGAAAAGAGCGGGAAATGAGCAAGTAGAAAAAAGGAGTACAAAAATTCATTTGAAATATTTTGCTATGGAGGAAAATGAGGTATGAGCCTGTATTTGGAGAAGGAGTTTGGGTCAAGGGAGAAATCTTAAAAGACGGAAGATTTTACAGAGTGTTGACATGAAGAAGAGAATACTGGAAGTGAAAAAGGGAAAACAGCAGCAGCAAAGTTCTTGAGTAGATGAGAAGTGGTAGGATCTACTCCACAAGACACTTTTTCACTTTGGATGAGAGACCAAATGAAAAACCAATTTGTCTTTTATAACAGGAGGAAAGGCAGGGCAAGTAGGTAGATACAGAAACAAGTTATTGTTCTGGCGGCAGAATGATGAAATAGTTCTCTTCGGACAGCTTCTGCTTTCCCGGTGATATGAGAACAGCGGTCCTCCGCGAGAGTGAGGAGGGGACAGCATAGGATAGTTGTGAAGGGAGAGAGAAGAAAGTGTAACATAGTTGTCCTGTGGAAGGAAGAGTGAATTGAGCAGAGAAAAGTGGTAAGATCACTAGGTGGTGCAGAGAGCTCACCTGAGATGCTTGGTCATAAATTTAAACAAGGAAAAGTCAGCATGATGTGTGTTTTCCCCTAGCTGAGTTAGCTGCTTGAGGGCAGGCACAGAGTAATCAGAGAGCTTGGTTGAATTTGAATTGGGAGTTTTCCAGGTGAGTATGGTGGAGGAAAAAAGGGCTCTGGGAGTTGAGGGTGTAAGTAATAGATTGGGGATGTAGTAATAGGCTACCATGATGGACTACAGAACTCATGCTGGGTAGTGAGGGAAATGAGGTGGTGGGGGCAAAAGAGATGGTAGGAAAAGACAGTGTAAAAGGTCTTAAAAGAAGGAATTTTCGGGATGGAAATACTAAACAAAGGAATGTGGGGCGCTGGAAATCACGCTTTAGGAGTTGGTGCAGTTATTGGTAATGTCAAGATTCAGGGTTAGACTCTTGGAGTAGAGAACTAACAGACACTGCAGGAGAAGTCATTCGAAGTGACAGGTCATGGGACTGAGGCAAGTGTTAGGGAGATTATCTCTCTATGTGGATGCAGAAGCCACCAAATGTGATGACAAGAGTAGAGACTCAGAAAGCCCAGCTTCAGACATGCTCTGGGCCGTCTTTAGCTCCCTGAGGCCTGCTCATGCCAGTGTTTCATGATTCGCATAATGTTCAGTCTTCTTTATTACAAGAGTATCCATTTCTGGAGCTACAATGACAGAATTTCAGTTCCTAGTAACCAAAAAGCCATTGACCAAGTTCACCAGGAGTTCCTCCTGTCTTCCATTCACAAAGCAGATTTCTACTTTATTTCCCCCTGAATTATGCTAACAGAACCTGAGTAGTAGCAGGAGAGATGAGATTAGGTTGGGTCCTAGGGATGGACAAGAAGAGGAGAGGAGGCAGAATACTCTCTCCTTGGTTTATTTTTGACAGTAAACTGGCTAGGTAGCTCTAGAATTGCCCCGAACTCTGTCATTGGAAGACACAGGTCATCTCCTTCACTGAAAACTCTTGCCCAGGGTGAGTACAAACCATGGTCTACAAGTACAGGTGGGCCACATTGTGTTTTGCAAATTCTACTTTTCAAACTTTGATATGTCCTACATTTCTAAACACCATCTCTTTGCGGAGGAACTACAGAAGATTCCAGTGAGACCAAGCGCTTAACAGGATGCCCTGGACTGTGGGACAAGATTTACGATGAATTAAAAGTTAATTGAATCACCTAGGAAGATTTATTTTCAAAAAAAGGAAGGAGAAGAAAGAAAAAGAAAGAAAAAGAAAGAAAGAAAGAAAGAAAGAAAGAAAGAAAGAAAGAAAGAAAGAAAGAAAGAAAGAAAGAAAGAAAGAAAGGAAGGAAGAAAAAGGAAGGAAGGAAGGAAGGAAGGAAGGGAAGGAAGGAAAAATACACATAACAATATTATTTGACAAATTCTGCTTCATTGAAACCCATTGGCACATTATTGAAAGTGATCTGAAATTTTTAACAACTGCTAAGTTTGGGCTGCTTTTAATAGACCATAACCTGCAGGGAGGCACAGCTGTAGCTATCCTTCCAAAATGAAAATAAATCATTTTCAGGAATGAGCCCTTGAAAGTCATTTAAATCTGTGGTAGATGTGCCCCACAGGCTAGAATATAATCAGAATGCTGGTCTTCTCCCTGTTTCTCTGCAGGAAAACAACGTAACAGAAAGGGATTTATCATGTGTGTTATCACTAATGTTCTCTGAATGCTTAAGTGTTTCTGTGGATTGGCCCAGATAGCTTGAAAAAAGCTGCTGGCTAATAATGAGGACACATGGAACAGATGAACAAGTGTAGCACATCACAAGAAAGAAGCAAAGTTCTAAAGGAAGGAGGTGCCCCCACCCCCATCTTACCCCATCATGATCATCAAAAAGTACTTGGCTTGTGGAATTCTTGCATCCCTGCCCAGTGATAGCACTGGCATTTGGAAGCAGGATCAGAACACTGAGTCTCCTGTGACTTTGTCTGCCTCTCCCTCACCAAGGAGACATAAGTGGATTATGGGCATGAGCCAGAAAAACATGCCCACAGCTTTTCCATGTCCTGGGAGAAGCCATGCTGTAACCTATAACTTTAGGAGCCCTAGCCTATGTGGAAACTGGCATGTTTTTGTTTGTTTGGTGACTTATTTTCAGGATATATGTTTAATGTCACACTATATAAAAATATATACATTCAGGCCAGGCATGGTGGCTCAGGCCTATAATCCCAGCACTTTGGGAGGCAGAGGCGGGCCGATTACTTGAGGTCAGGAGTTCGTGACCAGCCTGGCCAATATGACGAAATCCCATCTCTACTTAAAGTACAAAAAAATTAGCTGGGCTTAGTGGTGGGCCTCTGTAATCCCAGCTAGTCGGGAGGCTGAGGCAGGAGAATTGCTTGAACCCGGGAGGCGGAGGTCGCAGTGAATCACGCTTGCTCCACTGCACTCCAGCATGGGAGACAGAACGAAACTCCACCTCAGAAAAAAACAGACATATAGATAGATAGAGAGAAGATAGATAGATTAGATAGATAGATAGATAGATAGATAGATAGATAGATACATACATAGATACATAGATACATAGATACATAGATAGATTAGATATAGATATATAGATATATATACATTCAGTTTTATAGCTTAAGTTTTTTATTCTTCCAGGACTTGGCAAAGTTTTAAACTATTAGGTGGTGAGACTATCTATGGAGGAGGGGAGAAAAGCAGAAAAACTAATCTTATGGTGAATGAGAAACAGAAACATGAAATAGAAGCTTATATCTGTAATTACTGGAAAAGAGTAATCACCAACTATTGCTTGGTGATAGGTGTTTTAAATTTAAACTGTGTTTCATTCATCTTTGAATTCTTAGTGTTTTGATGATTAGGAAATGGTATCTGTAATACAAAAGGTTAACCAGACATGGTAGTGTGCATCTGTAGTCTCAGCTACCTGGGAGACTACCTTGGGAGTCTGAGGTGGGAAGATCACTGAGCCTTGTGGGTTGAGGCTGCAGTGAGCCGTGATTGTGCCACTGCACTCCAGCCTGTGTGACAGAATGAGTCCTGTCTCAAAAAAAAAAAAAAGAAAGAAAAAAGAAATAGTATATATGTGTGCCTGTAATCACAGCTACTCAGAAGGCTGACACGAGAGGATCACTTGAGGTCAGGAGTTTGAGACTAGCCTGGGCAGTATAGTGAGACCTCATCTCTACAAAAATTTTTTAAAAAAATTAGCCAGGCATGGTGGCAGGCACCTGTAGCCTCTTAGGAGGCTGATGCACAAGAATCTCTGGAGCCCAGAAGTTTGACTCTGCGGTGAGCTATGATTACAGCACTGTGCTGCAGCCTGGGTCGCAGAGTGAGGTACCTCCTCTAAACAAAGGAAATAAAGAAAGAAAGAAATAGTATATGACTCAAACACACATTGCATCTTGGAAGAATGTTTCCTGAAAGGAAATGTGTGTGCCTACAATGTGCCAGGCACGTGTATGATCTCATATTATCCTCGAAACAGCTCTCTGAGGTAAACGTCATTACTCTCAGTTCACAGAAAGGAAAGCAGAGTCAGAGAGGGTCAGTAGCTTGCTCAAGGCCACACGTAGCTATTAATTGTTAGAGCACAATCTGGAGGAGCAAGTCTTGACTTCCCAGCCCCAGATCTTTCTATGGCGCCATGCCACCTCCTGTCCGATTGCACATCAGTGGCTTCACCATTACCCAGCTTAACTCAGGCCTTGATTAGGGCATGTCACCAGTGTTTGCTTGTGTTTTTGTAACCAAACATGAATTCCAGGAGCCATACCTTTAAAGGAAAACACAATACCCTGAGCCAGGCATGCTGGTATCTTCTTTATCTTTGTATCCTTAGCATCCGGTAAAGGTTTGACACATCATAAGCAATAATGTACATAATAAAAACTGAATGAATCATCAAGCAATTTGATTGTGAGTATAATCTACACAGAAACTAAGTCCTTGCTATGAACTGTGTTAAGGAACTTTACATATATTATTCAATAGCTCTGTAAGCCTCACTGTAAAAATAATTTCTTAGTGATTCACTTTTCATTCCTCCAACAATGTATTGCTATGTACCCATGACTGCAAGGGAGGAGACTTTCTTTTGGAAACAGAGCTCTGTGAAGATTTGGCACAGAAGAGTTGTAGAAAGAGAATCTCCAAGCATGACTGGGTCTGAAGGTGCGGACCTGTCTACCCCTCCTTCCCCATCTCCCCAGCTTCCTGCTTCCTACTGTGCCATCCCAAGGACCTGTAGTCTTCCACCCCTGGCCACAGCACCCGTTTTCCTATTGCCCTCCTCTTTGCCTTTGCTCATGTCTGCTTTGCCCAGACTTCTTCCCCTTGCTCCCCTCTCTGCCTACCTACTTCCAGCTCTCCTTCATACCTTATGACTCTGTTAAGATGCCAGGTTTTTTTTGGAGTCCTTCTGGCATGTCTTTCCAGGCTGGCAGATATGAAAGGTCTTCAAAACGTTCATGGAAAATTCTTATTATGAAAAAACTATACATAGATTTCAAAAAAAAGTTGCACCAAAATAAACTCATACTAACTTGCTATAACATTTCTGGACATGATATAGTTTGAACCACTAACAAGAATTAGACATCAGTTTGAAAAGAACCCCTGTCAGAGCAACACAAATTTGCTAACACTGAAGCAAGAACAAATATCAAATTTATGGTGAAGCCTGGATGGACGAATAGTGAAATTACTGATCCTTTACAAAAAGTTTGTAGGGACAATGCCCCAAAAAAATAAACAGTTAATAAATTGATTTCTCACTGTAAGAAGGCATGAGACGATGTTGAAGGTGAAGCCTGCAGTGGCAAACCATCCCTATCAATTTTTAAGGAAAAAATTAACCTTATTAATGCCCTAATTGAACAAGACCAACAATTAACAGCAGAAACAATAGGCAACCTCACAGACATCTCACTTGGTTCAAGCTTACACAATTCTGACTACAAAATTAAAGTTGAGCAAACTTTCCACTCAATGGGTGCCAAAACCATTGCACTCAGATCAACTGCAGACAAGAGCAGAGGTTTCAATGGAAGTTTTAAACCAGTGAGATCAAGATTCTAAAGTATTTTTTTCAAATAATTGCAACAAGAGATGAAACATGGCTTTACTGGTATGATCCTGAAGACAAAGCACAATCAAAGCAATGGCTACCAAGAGGTGGAAGTGGTCCAATCAAAGCAAAAGTGGACCAGTCAAAAGCAAAGGTCATGGCAACAGATTTCTGAGATGATCAAAACTTTCTGCTTGTTGACCTTCTGGAGGGCCAAAGAACGATAACATCTCCTTATTATGAGAGTGTTTTGAGAACGTTAGCCAAGCTTTAGCAGAAAAAAAAAATGTTTCACTAGAATGTTCTTCTCCACCAAGACAATTCTCCTTCTTGTTACTCTCATCAAGAGTTTCAAAGGGAAATCACTAGGCATCCACCTTACAGTCCTGATTTGGCCCCTTTCTCACTTCTTTTTTCTTGCTAATCTTAAAAAGTCTCTAAAGGGCACCTATTTTTCTTCAGTGAATAATGTAAAATAGACTGCATATACATCATTAAATTCCCAATACCCTCAATTTCAGGGGATGGGCTAAATGGCTGGTGTCATCACTTCCAAAAGTATCTTAACTTGATGGAACTTATATTGAGAAAAAAGTTTATAGTTTTAAAATTCCATTTTCCATGAACTTTTTGAAGTCCCCTTGTATTCCTCTCTTTAATGATTTTCCTAATCACTGTACTTCCACCTTCTACTAGGCTGTGAATTTCTCAAGGACAAAAGTTGTGATTTCTTTATCACCATATAAATGAGAGTTAGGAGAGGAAGGGAGGGAAGGAGAGAAACAGCTTTTCTATAGATGGTGACTTTGGGACAATAAAGCATAGGGAAGAATATTAACAGCTCCCCAGATTTGAGGACAACTTAAGGAAAGACTAAGTTGGTAGGAACATTTTAAACTATCAGAAGAAAGGATATGGTTACAATAGAGATAACAGATGGACAAAGCATGAGGAAACAGAATAAACTTCCTCGGTATTTGCTGCCTATAACAAGGGAACAGGCAGCAGTAGAAGCAATCTGATTATCTAGGTACATAGACATTGCTAGGTTTTACATTCTCATTCCTTAAATGATTCTTACAGCATTTGCTGAACTTCATAAACTTACATGGCTGGGCCAACTTTGCATAGTACACGTATTCTGTAGAAATTAATATGTATGTTGAAATAATTAGACAAATACACAACTCACTGGAGGTTTTTTCCATAAAAGCTATTAAACTGAAAGGAAAGTCACATGTATAATGGGATTTGCTGAATGTTCATCTCTATGTGGCTCAAGGCTGTGTCAATGTGGGACTAGTAGAAAAGTAATTCTATGTCTATTAGGTGGTTTGCATAAAATCACCAAGTATCATTTTCATAGGGCCCCAATTCACTCTCACCAAGTAATTCTAGAGTTAGGAACCTTTCCAAAGAATTCCTGCAGAGCTATACTGGGATAAAATCTGGCCCATTGTGAATATAAAATGGCAATTTTATTTAAACAGTTGTAGTTCCTTGGGTCTTTTCTGGCTGACTCTAATATTGCTCCTTGTCTATATACTTTGGACACATTTTCACCTTCCCCTAGTAGAGTTTTACTGTTTAATCATCTTCTTCTTACCACCTCCCCCTTCTAGTGAGTTCTGTGTTAGAACAATGGAACAACTTTTCCTTAGTGGTCTGTTGATGAATTTCACAGGAAAGTTATCACTAATAATCTCCAACACATGTCCCTAAATGTGGTACACTGACTGAGTCACTTAATCTTCCTCTACCATCATTTTTCCAGCTGTAAAATTTGCTGGTAAGTCTTCATGCCTCAAGGTTTTCTACTGCAAAGGTTTCTGCTGCGTAGCCTTTCCACCATTTCTTTGTCCAGAGTAAGTAATGACTTTCAAAGGCCACATTAAAAAGGCTGACTTCAATTATTGTTTCACCTGTGTCACTTCTCTGGCAAACATGGGCTAATAAAAATGCATGTGACCTGCAAAATCTTTAGTAGTATTTTTGCTAAATAATTCTAGTTTATGACTGTGAACTTGAATCAGTTATGCACTGGTCAAATCATCTAATCATCAGACCTAGCCATCAGGATCAGTTCGTGCTTATCCAATAATAGATTATAATTTATTTTTAAAAATATTTTATTTTTAAATTGACACATGATAATTGTACATGTTTATGGGCTACATAGCAATGTTTCAATACATATAATGTATAGTGATCCGATCAAGGTAATTAGCATATTCATCATCTCAGACATTTATCATTTCTTTGTATTGGGGTACTTGATAGCCTCCTTCTAACTATTTGAAACTATATAACTGATTATTGATAACTGTAGTCATCTTACAGTGATATAGGACACTGGAACTTTTTTCTCCTATCTAGCTGTAATATTATATATTATATCCTTTAACAAATCTCTCCCCTTCTTCCTCCTTCCCCTACCCTTTCCAGCCTCTACTTTTTACTTCTGTGAGACCAACATTTTTTAGCTTCCACATGAGTGAGAATGTGCAGTGTTTAACTTTCTGTTCCTGGCTTATTTCACATAACATAAAGTCTTCCAGTTCCATCCATGTTGATGCAAATGACAAGATTTCATTTTGTATTCCATCGTGTATATGTATATTTTCTTTATCCTTTCATCTATTGATGGACACCTAGGTTGATTCCATATCCTGGCTATTGTGAACAGTAGTGCAAAAATCATGGGGATGCAAGTGTCTCTGTGATACACTGATTTCCTCTCCTTTGGAGAAATGCTGAGTATTGGGATTACTGGATCATATGGTACCTCTAGTTTTTTTTTTTTTTTTTTTTTTTGTTAAGAACCTCCATACTATTTTTCACAGTGCTGTACTAGTTTTCATTCCCATCAAAAGTGTGTAAAGTTCCCTTTTCTCGGCATCTTCCCAGCATGTGTTACTTTTTGTCTTTTTGATAATAGCCATCCTAACTAAGGTGAGATGATACTTCACTGTGGTTTTGGTTTGCATTTCCCTGATGATTAGTGATGCTGAGCATTTTCAAATATATTTGTTGGACATTTGTATGTCTTCTTTAGAGAAAAGTCTGTTCAGATCATTTGTCCGTTTTTAAGTTGTATTGTTTTTTGCTTTGAGATGTTTGAGTTCCTTGTATATTCTAGATATTAACTCCTTATCTAATTTTTGATTAAAGGAAAAAATAGATTTCTTTATACAGCCAAAAATAATTATTGGGTATGTATGATGTGCCAGGTATGGTGAAGCACATTGAGTGTTGTTTCTGGCCTTAGAGATGGGAATGAATTAACCATGGGATAAGCTTTAGGCTATGAGTAAAGCAATTTCTATGGTTGACAGTTGGGCTTATCAGTAATGTCTAAGTAAGGACTCTGTCCTTGTTCCACTCTCTGGTATCAGCTTAAGAAGGCCAGGACTATCTTTTTTCTCTACCAAGCCCTTGGCCAGAGTAAAGAGCCAAACCCACCTCCCTGGGAGTGAATGGTATCCATGCTAGGGCATGTCACATCAGCTACGGCAGCCTAGATTCACAACCTTCTGGAAAACTTAACCTAAAAATTCCCCTCAAGCAATCTGCAAACCTTTCCTTCCCTTTGCCACCAAATGTCTTGAAACAGGAACCTACTGCTGCCTACATTTTTTTAACACCACTTTCTCCCCTCTCAAGTTTATCTTCAATGTTATTCACTGTGGCATCTGATCCCATTGCTTTACTGCTCAAAGCACTTTGCTAGCTCCTAAGGGTTCACCATATCAAGTTCAAGCTGTTCAAACTTCTCAATCTGAACTAAGACCATTTCTATCTTTTTAATGAGATGTGTTATTAACAAAAAAAAAAAACGCCTTTATTGAAAATTGAGTATGTGTTGGGCAAGATGCTTATGCTTTCTAAGCATTAACTCACTTTGTCCTCACAACAACACAGTGACACTGATACAATTATTAGCCCAGTTTACAGATGAGCAATAGAAAGCCCAGAAAGGTTTAGTAACTGACCCACCATCAGCTGCCTTAGGGTGGAACTAGAAATCAGGCCTGGATCTGCCTGATTCACTGAGAGCTTTCCATGCCTGCTGCCTCTCATGGCTTTCTTGGTAAGCCCATCTCACAGTTTCTCTCTCATTTCCTATCAACAGGATAGCCAGTGCAAAACGACATGCAGTCATCCCCAGTATCTTTCTACATTTTCTGATAATCCTCAGGATGCACAGGGGCCTCCAGACCAAATGGAGGCCAAAATCATGAGGGAACACAACTGAAATACAGAAGAGCAAGCCACCAACAGCTACACTCACCCACACTCTTGTGGCAGAAGGGAGAGATGGCCTCTATATATTGTGTCCCATTGGCAAAGATCTCCTTTGGACAGGTTAGAAAAAACATATATTTGAATTAATTTCAGCAAATGCCAAATACTCAGTAGGCAACCCACTCCCCTATACACACCACAAGCCACTAAACTCTGCTTCAGTGGGGCTCCACTGCATTCTAGTTTATCAGGACAAGTATTTTGTTTCATAAGCTCAACAGATTGCCTGTACCTTATCTGACTATCTCTGCACCCCAGCATTGAGCAGTGTCTGATCATCTGCTGAATGGCTCAGCTCCATTTCCACCTTTCTGAGAAGTCTTCCCTTACACAAACCAGCATGCTATTTCTCATTTTCAAGCAAGTGTAAGAAAATCCTCCTCTACATTTCCAAAGCACCACATTCGTATCACCAGAAAAACCTGTCACCACTACTGAGCCCTGGTTATCTCTCCAACTTTACCTTCTTTACTGCCCCCTTGATTTTTCATTTTTTAACCTTTAATAATTTATAATTGTTTAAATGCATGGGGGCACAAAATGATGTGATTTACGCATACAATGTGGTAAAATTAAAGCTAGTTAACATATCCATCACTTCAAATACTTAACATTTTTTGTGGTGAGAACATTTGAAATTTACTCTCTTAGCAATTTTGAAGTGTACAATACTCTTATTAACTATATTCACTACACCGTCCAATAGAACTCCCTCCCTTCTCTCTGTATATATATAATTATATACATAAATATTAATATATATATATACATCTATTTCTCCTGTTTGAGATTTTGCTTGCTTTGATCATCAACTACACATTCTTACCACCCCCTAGCCTCTGTAATCACCATTCTGCTCTCTGCTTCTGTGGGTTTGATTGTTTTAGATTCCACACACAAGTGAATCATGCAGTATTAATCTTTCTGTGCCTGTCTTATTTCACTTAGCATCATGTCCTCCAGTTCCATTTATGTTGTTGCAAATGACAGAATTTCCTTCTTTTTTGAGGCTGAATAATCCTCCATTGTATAAATATACCATGTTTTCTTTATCCATTCATTCACTGGTGGACACTTAGATTGATTCATATCTTGGCTATTGTGAATAGTGCTGCAATGAACATGGGAATGCAAATACCTCTTTGATATACTGATTTGAAATCTTTTGAATAAATACCTAGAAGTGAGATTGCCACATCATATGGTAGTTCTATTTTTAATTTTTTGAGGAAACTCCATACCTTTTTCAATGGCTGTACTAATTTACATTTCCACCAACAGTGTAAAGGGTTCCTTTTCCTCCACATTCTCACCAACATTTGTTATCTTTCATCTTTTGATAATAGCCATTGGGCAGGTGTGAGGTGAGATCTCACTATGGTTTTGATTTGCATTTCCCTCCTTGCTTTTCCTACTCCAGCCACATTAGCTTTCCATCCATTTCTCAGTCATGCAGTTGTCACATCAGGGCTTTGTACTCTCTGGGAACTCTGTTCCCCGGGAGCCACGTGGCTCACTTCTTCATTTCCCTCTTAAGAACCACCTCCTCAGAGACGCTGTCCCCAAACACCCTATCCAACTAGCACCAACTCTCACCACCACACTCTAGACCCCTACCCTCTTCAGAGCACTGGCCCTACCTACTTAATTTTTTCTTTGTATTTGTCCATATAGCTACTTATAGCAAAAGGAAAGCTCCTTGAGGACAGGGACTTCATCAATTATCTTTTAGAATAGTAATAAGAGAGTAATAACAGTATTAAGTAGAGTGCTATCTTAAAACATCATAAGCACTTAATGAATATCTAGTAAATGAATGAGTGAATTCCCTAAAGTACTCTGAGAGCCTCAAGAGCCAGGGTTGCGTCTTACTCATCCTCCAACCGCTAGCATCTAATGTGAGTGCCTAGGACAAGACAGGAGTTTATTGCCTAATTTATGCTGCAAATTAGAGGTGTGTGCAGAGAAGCAACTGACCTTTACTGTCTATGTGATGGGTGCTCTGCTATGTGCCTTCAGGATAATGCTTTATTTTATCCTCATAACTTTATGAAGTAGACGCTATTGCCCCCACTTAAGAAGGAAAGAGACTCAGTGTCACAAATCTCGTGCAACTTGCCCACGGGCACACAGATAGTTAGGGACATGCGTGGGATGTGAAGCCAGTTTTTATATCAATGGCTATATTCTTTCTTCCAGCTTGTTGCCTCTCCAGAGAGCTTAGCTACATTAAAAAAATGGATATTTGACCCACACAAAATCCTCTAAGGAATGAAGTAAATCAAAGTAGAAAATATAGGAAATTTTTTTCTAAGTAAGCTATTTTACTTTCCCTGATTTTAAATTTTATTTTTCCCTTAGGTCAATGATACTTTCGGATTTCCTTTTAAGAAAAAGTAGGGGCCGGGCGCGGTGGCTCAAGCCTGTAATCCCAGCACTTTGGGAAGCCGAGACGGGCGGATCACGAGGTCAGGAGATCGAGACCATCCTGGCTAACACGGTGAAACCCCGTCTCTACTAAAAAAAATACAAAAAACTAGCCGGGCGAGGTGGCGGGCACCTGTAGTCCCAGCTACTCGGGAGGCTGAGGCAGGAGAATAGCGTAAACCCAGGAGGCGGAGCTTGCAGTGAGCTGAGATCCGGCCACTGCACTCCAGCCTGGGCCACAGAGCGAGACTCCGTCTCAAAAAAAAAAAAGAAAAGAAAAAGTAGGATGGAAGTGATTATGATGATAAACATGACAGTCATTGCAACCAATTGTGAATATAAAATGCTGTATCAAGCACAGCAGTGGTGAGGCTAATGTCATCGTTACTGCTTTCAAATGGGCCACATCTTTTTCAGAAAAATTAATTAACTTGCTCTCACATCTCCTTTAACTTAACCTTGAGCAGTTGTAAATTTATCTTTTTTTAAAAAAATGGAAGGATTTGCAAATATACCCCATTCCTGAGATCTCAAGGAAAGACTCCCATTTCTGAGAAGTGTGCTGTTAAGGATGTGCCCTTCTGGGTGCAAAACCCAAGCACCAGACAGAGCTCATCTTCAAACTGTGTTTCACGGAGGCCTATTTGGAGAGTCCTGAGTATTTTGCAAGAAGAGTGACCCTTGGACTAGTTTATAAAATTACTGATTTTTAAGTAGTTTGCATTTAGTAAGTCTGACATCAGTGCCATTGCCAGATGGCATCATCAGCCTGGTGGTTGTGGTCCATGTGCACCCAGTCAACTAAGGACACATCAAGAAACAACCATTGTGAGAATGGAAATCCAGAGGCAGAGGTTTGTGCTCCTTTGACTCAATAATCACTGCCCCTATTGCAGTGTGGTGTTCCTTGGTCCTGTCAATTACAACCCAATAACATAAAATAAGACTAAAACTTGCCCACACTTGTTTTAGTCTCAAGAGCTAACTTGTCTCAGCTTTAAATACAACCTGTGTGCCATTGACTCCTCAATGTACATCTCCAGCTAGAATTTCTCACATGGACTCTGCAACCCACCCACGTGCAGCAGCTAGCATCTCCACCTGGAGGGCTTAGAGGCACCTCGAATGTGCCATGTCCCTGAGCCCTTAGCTGGCCCTCACCTGTGTGCACCCACATAGCCCCTGCTGCCATTGGCCCTGTCTCGGCAATGTCAACTCTACTCCTCTAATGGCTCAAACAAAAGATCCTGGAGTCATTCTTGATTCCTCCTTTCTCTCACGTTGCACAAGAGACTATCAGAGATTCTACTGGATTTACCTCAAAATACACCCAGAATTCAACCCATTCTCATCACCCTCTCTGCTGCCACGCTTGTCCAAGCCACCATCATTGTTCCCTTGCACTCTTAAAATTGTACCTAACTGGTGTGCCTGCCTCTGCCCTGGTGCCCCAATATAGTCTGCAAAGTACTTAAAAAAAAATGGAAGTTCAATCGTGATTATACTGTTCCACTGCTCAAGACCCTCCTATGGTCCTCCATATTACTGAGAAGATAAGTCAAGGACCGGTATTGCTTTCCTAGGGTTTCTGTACCAAATTACCACAAGCATAGAGGTTTAAAACAATGGAAAGTTTACTCTCTCAAAGTCCTAGATGTGAGAAGTCTGGAATCAAGGTGTGCATAGGCCCACACTCCCTCTGGAAGCTTTGGGGAGAATATATTCCTTGCCTTTTCCAGCTCCTGGCACTGGCTGGCACTCCTTGGCTGGTGGACGCATCTCTCTGTGTTCTGTTTTCTGATTGCCTGCTTTTCCTCATGTCTGACTTATAAGAATACATGTGATTGCCTTTAGGGCTACCTAGATAATCCAGAACAAGCTCTGCCTCTGAAGATGTTTAACTTAATTATGTTTTTGCCATGTAAGAGAGTATGCACAGATTCCAGGGATTTGGACACAAACATGTATTTTGGGGCAGCCATCATTTAACCCATTATAGGGCCCTATGCGATCTATCCCCTTCACCTCTCTGGCCTCATCCCCTGCTCCTTTTACCTTGTTCTCTCCTCTTATACTCACTGGCCTTCTTGCTGTGCTTTATGTAGACCAAGCTCATTCCTCCCACAGGGCCTTTGCATGTGCTGTTTCCTCTGCTAGAATGCTGGCTGTCACCTCCTTCAGGTCCTTACTCAAGAGTTACCTCCTCAGGGAGGTTTTCCCTGGTCACTCTATCTCAAATTTACCTCCTAGCATTTCATTTACCCCTTCCTTGCTTTACTTTTTCTCCTCAATACTTACAGATTTTACCTAATTGTTTATTGCCTGTCTTGCCTACCAGAATGAAAGCTCCCTGAGGGCAGGGACTTCTGTCTGTCTAGTTCACTGATATGTCCACAGCACCTAGACCAGTGCTTGGCACAGAGTCTTTCAGTAAATCTTTATTGAAAGAACAAAGGTATTCAGCACTTAACCGCTTGCTAGACACTGTGCTAAGGGTCTCATATACATGAACTCATAATGATCGTCACAACAATACTAAATGGAGGGCAGGCCCATTTTCCAGAGGAGGAACCTGTGGCTTCCAGGTTTAGTCACCCAAGATCACATAGCCAGAAAGAAGCCCAGTCAGGATTCACACCCACACTGTCTGACCGCAAAGCCTGCGTGGGCAATGACTACAAATACTATTGGTATTAGTTTTATTGGTATTAATACTATTGGTATTAGTTTTATTGGTATTAATACTATTGGTATTAGTTTATTGGTATTAATACTATTGGTATTAGTTTGCCAGGGCTGCCATAACAAAGTACCATAGACTGGGGCCTTAAACACAGAAATGTTCTCACAGTGCTGGAGGCTGGAAATCCAAGATCAAGGTGGCGACAGTGTTGGTTCCTCCTAAGGCCTTTCTCCTTGGCTTGTAGATGGCTGTCTTCTCCTGTGTCTTCACATCGTCTTCTGTATGTGTGTGTCTATGTCCTCGTCTCCTCTTCTTATAAGGACACTAGTCATATTGGATTAGGGTCTACCCAGATGACATCATTCTACATTAATTACTTCTTTAAAGACCCTGTCTCCAAATCCTGTCACATTCTGAGATACTGGGGGTTTGGCTTCAACATATACATTTGCGGGAACCACACTTCAGTCCATAACAGTACTTCTCCATCAGAACAGCAGCCAAAAGAAAGGACTCCCCTATTCTTGAATCCTTCATCCATAGTTCATTTCTCTGCCATCTTTATCTGTAGCGGCTCCTTCTCCTCAGCTAACAATCCATATAACTCTATGCAATGAAAAAACTCCTTCATCATTCTATCCCCTTCAGGTTGGTATCCACACTCTTCTTCACTTCACTAGCAAACTTCAACAGTCTCTGTTAATTTTGTTTCTGTCTCTTAACATCATCCTTCCTCCCAACATTCATTGGCATTGCTTTTACAAAGGTCACAAAGCTCAGGCTTGTGGCCTCTTATTTTTTTATTTCTTAGAGACAGGGTCTTCTTCTTTGTCCAGGCTACAGTGCAGTGGTGCGATGTAGCCCCGACCTCCCAGACTTAAGTCAACCTCCCACCTTGGCTATGGAGTAGCTGGAGCCACAGGCGCATGCCATCACACCTGGCTAAATACAAAATACATATATTTGGTAAAGATGGGGTCCCACTATTGTTGCTCAGGCTGGTCTCAGACTCCCGGATTCAAGAGACCCTCTCACGTCAGCCTCCCTAAGTGCTGGGATTACAGGCATTAGCCACTATGCCTGGCCTTTATGGCTTCTTTACAACTTTTCTTACCTCTTCCTTTCAGCATTGCACACCCTTTACCACGCTCCAGGATTTTAGTCCACAGCTTATCTCTCATAACTATGACTGCTGTTTGGTTGTTAAATGTCGGGAAAGGAGATCAGGAGTGATTTCTAGTTGATGGAGTAAGAATGATGGAGATGTCTATTTAGGATTTATTATTTGAGGGTTAATATTTAATGTTGCCAGATAAGGCCAGGCGCGGTGGCTCAAGCCTGTAATCCCAGCACTTTGGGAGGCCGAGGTGGGTGGATCATGAGGTCAGGAGATCGAGACCATCCTGGATAACATGGTGAAACCCCATTTCTACTAAAAATACAAAAAATTAGCTGGGTGTGGTGGCGGATGCCTGTAGTGCCAGCTACTCGAGAGGCTGAGGGAGGAGAATGGCGTGAACCCGGGAGGCGGAGCTTGCAGTGAGCCGAGATTGCACCTCTGTACTCCAGCCTGGGAGACAGAGCAAGACTCCATCTCAAAAAAAAAAAAAAAAAAAAAAATGTTGCCAGATAAAATACAGGATGCCATGCAATATTTGGGACATAATTACTTAATTGTTTACATGAAATTCAAAGATAATTGAGAGTCATATTTTCATTGGCTAAATCTGGCAACCCTTCTAGTATTCAATTTAGGTGAATGGCCCCTCCTTGCCCAGCATCTTCAGTAAAGTCTGCTACTCACAGTCAGTGGTAATTTTGGGAGTAAAGGAACCAAGGCAATGTCCTGAAGGGGCAAGGGTTTGAGAAAGGGAGAACGTACACAAGAGATTGCAAATTCAGAGATAGCAGTTGACTAGAAGAGTGGTTAAACCCATCATTAAATCCCAAGAGATCTAGAAAAAGGTATAGTAGATACCCACCTTATAAGAAAAAGAAGCTCAAGCCAACTGATTTCAACATTAAAGGAAATAAGAACTAATACTGTCTGTAATTTAGTTTAAAATACCTCAGCACAGAGTGAAATATACACACACACACACAGACACACACACACACACACACACACACATACATGTTATATCCTAGGAGTAACCTATCAGAAGCACAGTTAGCATTTGGAAAACCCTAATTAGGCATACACACTCTGGAAGCAGCTGCCACAAGGGCTTTGATGTTGCACTCAGGTCTGTAAACTAAAGGCCAGGCGCAGTAGCTCACGCCTGTAATCCCAACACTTTGGGAGGCTGAGGTGGGGAGATCATGAGGTCAGGAGTTCGAGACTAACCTGGCCAATATGGTGAAACCCCGTTTCTACTGAAAATACAAAAATTAGCCAGGCATGGTGGCACACACCTGTGATCCCAGCTACTCGGGAGGCTGAAGCAGGAGAATCACTTGAACCTGGGAGGCAGAGGTTGCAGTGAGCCAAGATTGCACCATTGCACTCCAGCCTGGGCAACAGAGTGAGACTCTATCTCAAAATAAAAATAAATAAATAAATTTTTAACAAAAAGAATGTTGCAAGAGCCTGGTGTGATGTACACACCTACAGCCTCAGCTATATGGGAGGCTAAGGCAGGACGATCACTTGAACCCAGGAGTTCAAGGCCAGCCTGAGCAACATAGGAGGCCTCATCTCAAACAGCAACAACAAAACTGTTATACAAATGTCCTCACTGGGGAAATGAGTTGTGCTAAAGCTATAGGAATTGGCTAGAAATGCTGCGCAGGCTCCTTACATGAACAGGTTATCAGATTTGGTGATGCTAAGAACCTAATTCCTTCTAAAGGTCCTGTTTTAATGACCTCCTATGCACTCTGTTGGTGAGAAAGAGATTCTGCTCTGAAGTCATGAGGACAGCTGAACACACAGCTGGACAGATGAGATTGACAGCAGTTTATTAGTCACATATACTCACAGCCTGGAAGGAGACACTGCATGCCACGCAGGGATGCATGGAGGTTATACTTGGGAATGCCGTGAACAACCAGGGGCTGTGGGGGGCAGGCTTGTAGTATCAAGAGGGTGAGATGCCCCCCTAGTTCCTGCAGGAGGATGCGATAGGCTTGTCTGAATAATTCCACAGGCTGGCAGGGAATAAAACTAGCTACTCAGAGATAAGCAGAAACTGTGTGTGGTCTCCATGATAAGGAGCTTTGTTTGGCTGGGGGATCTTATCCAAGTGAACAGAGGGAGGGGAACTTGTAGTTAGGCCATTTGAGACCCTATGGATTTTGTAAGATGCAGGGCAGCACCCAATATTGGGTCTTGATTTTAGACCACACTGCCCCATAGGCTTAGGGTTCCATTTGGTCCTGTGTGTCTCTACTTCAAGCAGGATTTATCCCGTTAGCCTAGAAGAGAAGCTAGCTGCATTGCTAGTACATCTGCCTCAAGATAATATGTCATGTAAAGTATTGAGGACAATCTAGGACTTCACCAAACTTAAAAGAAAAGACTGAATGAATGTCTTTTGTTGCTAATAAATATGTGTGGCATAATTCTTCTGAGGTTTGCTTTTTCTATTGTAACATACCTCCCAATGGACATAGTTTGTGGGAGGGATCATATGCTTCTCATTCATTTCTAATCCTCAGACTTTTACTCAAACCATTCTGGCAATTATGATGGGCCAACAGGGGCCCTGGTAGTATAGAAGACATGGGGGTTTCCTGGGGGCTGACACTAGTGAAACATAAGCAATCCCCCAAATCTGTTTTGAGTACCATTTTTTTCTCACTCAACACTCACTCTTCAATGTATCTACTCCCAGAGTCAATGATCATTTCTGTGTGGATTTTCCCAAATTAATGATCCAGATCTTCTCTGGAGTACCAGATTTACTTTCCTGTCTGTGTGGTGGCCATTTCCACATGGAGCCGTTAACTCATTAATTCAACCATTTATCAGACATTTGCTGGGTAGTAAGTACTCCAGATACAAAAATACGTAAGAGTCTTGGTGTCTTCATGGAGTTTATGGTTGGATGAGGGATGTCATCCAGGCACTTAAAATCAGTACATCCAATATAGAACCACAATTTTCTATCCCCAAACCTATTTCTTGTTTTTCAATTAAAGACATTACCATCCCACCACCTCCTAAAATTTACAACTCCAAAGTCATACCTGTTTCCTCTCTCTCTACCATCCCCGCAATTCTTTTTTACCTTTCTGTCCTTCACATGGTTCAGTTACCATTAGCTAGGGAAGAGCATAACAATATAATTTGCAATAAAGTTTTGTTGGGTTGAACTGAATTTTATTACAATCCCTAAACCTCTAATCTTACCACCCTAATATTTTATTGGTGTCTTTTTAAGATCCTCCTTCACACAGGATGTTGTCCACAAAGAACTGTACTTTGCACTTTATTAACGTTTGCCTTATGTCTTTGAAACGTATCTCTTAATCAAGGATCCCATTTTTTTGATAAAGTTTCTAAGACTTCAAAAGGCCTGAAAACTCCATTGTCCAGAAGACCAAAACAAGCCAACTGACATGGTCTGGTTTTTTAAGGGCAGATCTGAGGTATGGAAAGAAACATCTTTGCTGCTGAGAAAGATGCTGATGGTGCTATTCAGAAAGGGACTCTAAGGATTCCAGTTTTAAACAAACTCTAATAACAAAACACCAGCCAAAAGAGAAAGTCGATCCCCTGACATAAACAGTGCCAGCAATACCACCTTCCTGCCTTCTGCTGACGCTCAATGACGCATCTTCCACCCCACTTGCGGGAGAGCCAATCAGTTCCCTTTGAATGAAATCTTTATTCAAATGTTTAAACACTCCAGGGGGAAGAGAGGGAGAGGACAAGAAAAGTATTTCAGAAACAAATGGGGACCCAAACGCCAAGTTTCTAAGTTTCTGTTCTTGTTACTGCTCAGGTTTTGGCCCTGTGAAGACGTTCTCAATTCCATGTTTTTCGTTAAGCTGGTTTGTTTGGCAAAATCCAATGATAAATACAAAACTCTGAGGTCAGTCTCACCTTACACAGAAAGCTAGAGCTGGGAAGCTCAGCTTTCTGTGGTCGGGAAACTTTGGAAGTCACTGATCTGCTGTTGACAACGGGAGGCAAAGATATGGGCCAGATAATATTTTCTTTACAAATGTATGAATCTAGGACTTTCCCCCTTAAAAATCCAACACACAAGTAAACCTTTGTTGATGATTCTGTTCAGTGCCAGTGGTTAGGTAGGGGTGGAGAAGGCAGGGTGGATGTTAGGAGAGAATGAACACACGCAATCCATGCATATCCCGAGGTCTGTTCCCTAGTTACTAATAAGCAACAGAATAGACCCTTCCCTCTTTCACCTGCTCCTCTCACTCTCGGCTACTCATAGGTAGTCACACTCCTGAAAGGTCAAGACTTTGAGGGGAAACCGGAAGGAGCAGGGCTTTTTCTCATTTGTCAGACCAGCTGGTTGGCCTGGAACCGTTGATACTGACTTCTTGGGACCCAGACCCGCTTTCCTCACGTTGCCCTCCAGGTCACATTTCCCTGCGGCCGCTCTTCTCCAAATCAGTAAAATAAGCCCCTTTTCTATTCCAGCCACTGTCACTTCATGTGGAAACGAAGAAGTCTAAATGTGAAAAGGAGCCTGTTTCAGTACTGGACATCTGAAGGTCAGGGTTTAGTTGTGTGTTACAACCTGTGAAATCATAATAAGGAACACATATCAAGTGCTTACTAAGTGCCACGCACTGCCCTGCTCACTTACCTACCTAATCACAATAAACTTAGGAAATAGGCCACGTGCAGTGGCTCACACCTGTAATCCCAGCACTTTGGGAGGCCAAGGCAGGAGGACCACTTGAGGTAGGGAGCTTGAGACCAGCCTGGAGAACACAGTGAAACCCCGTCTCTACTAAAAATACAAAAATTAACCAGTCATAATGGTGGGTGCCTGTAGTCCCAGCCATTCGGGTGGCTAAGGGAGGAGAATTGCTTGAACCCAGGAGGTGGAGGTTGCAGTGAGTCGAGATCGCGCCACTGCACTCCAGCCTGGGTAACAGAGCAAGACTCCATTTCAATCATCATCATCATCATCATCATCATCATCATCTTAGGAAATAAGTAATATTATCATAATCCCTATTTTTATAGATGAGGGGAGTGGAAACACAGAGAGGTTAAGCAACCAGTCTAAGGTCACACAGCTTATAAACAGCAGAGCTGGGATTTGCCCAGACAGTCTGAATTCAGAGTCCCTTAACTATCCCCCAAACCCAGACCCAGTCTGTCCTCTAAGGAAAGGTATGAGACTAATGGCTAAGTAGCCTGGGGAACATGCCCACCCCCAATTCCCATGGTTGGAGGGCAGCAAGTGAAGGCTGCTTGGAAGAGCAGAGAGAACCACATAGGGAGAGAACAGCAGCTACATTGGCTTCTTGGACTGAGTCCTGCCAAGAATACGGGTCTCACCGCCACGCTGATCTAGGCACAGGATTCCTAGCTGCCAGCATGCTTGCCAACCAGCCAATCAGAGAGGCCTGAGAAGTGCCTTAACATGGCATTGGCATGGATGGGTGCTCACCCTGATGAGAAAGAAGAAAAATGCATAGCGCCCTCAAATGTGGATGAGATTGAGGTGCAAACGCTGGACATAATATGTGTATATCCATCCAGTGACCCACCAAACGTATGTAGCTTGAATTCAGTTCAAGGACTAGAAAATTACCAGCCTCATAATCATAACACAGAAAAAAAGATCTATTAGATGCCGTATAGTTAGGTCAGGCTGCTATAACAGAATACCACAGGCTGGGCTGCTTAAACAACAAATGTTTATTTATCATTGTTCTGGAGGCTAAGTTCCAAATCAAGGTGCCAACAGATCTGGTGTCTAGTGAGCATGTTCTTCCTGGTTTGTAGACAGCCACTTTTTCATAACATCACATGCCAAACAGGAGATACAGAGGATGCAAGTTCTCTTTTGTCTCTTCTTATAAGGCACTAAATCCATCATGAGGGCGCATGACCTAATTCCCTCCCAAAGACCTAAACTTCCAATACCATTATATTGGGAATTAGGGGTTTCAACATACACATTTAGGGGTTGGTGGCAGGACAAAAACATTCAGTTCATAGCAGATACCATTCTATGAGGCTTCACCAGCACCCAAAAATTTATGCACACACCCACACACACACACACACACACACACACAGAGAGAGAGAGAGAGAGAGAGAGAGAGAGAGAGAGAAACTGCACAGTCCTGGACCAAGTCCAGAGAGTGCTCATCCTCACTGCTAAGCACCTCCACTCAACCTTCACACAAACAGAATGTCTAATTAATTCTTCTCTCCCACACCTTGTTCTCAAAAGTCTAATTTATTGTCACTGTGTCACAAGGGTAGACAGTTTATCTGCTTTATTCACCACTGTATCCCCAATGATCCATTGCCTGAAATACAGAATTACTCAGCCAGGATTGTTTAATTCAATTACTCAGACACTCCCATTTCTTCATATATCAGGGTCTGTCTGTATCTTCCTCCTGAAATGTCCAGTGTGTCCAGACTTCACAAAGTGTCTCTGGATTATGATGAGACTGAGCTACCTCTGTCAACTCACAGCAGAGATGGCTCCAATTTGTAATTACTGCTGACAGTTGAAAGACAGTGAAGATTCCAGAGTAAAAATAAGTTCAGGTTAGGATTCATGTAAAGATTTTCTAAACTATCAGAAAGAAATGTAAAAATACTGTATTTCTGTTTTTGCTTAACTCAGGCACAACGCCTAAACTTCAAACACAAACTTATTTGTCAAATGAAAGAATTTCTTCAGATATTTCAACAACTGCCTTCACCAACCCCTCTACTCTCAAATCCCTATCTTAAATCTCTGAACCAAAGTCCACAGAGCCCTTTCTCCTAGAACAATTGAGCTGTGAAATTGAGATTATAAATTCAATCAAGCCCCAAAGCCGAGTTCCAAGTTGAAGTGTTAAGGTCTGATGTTGATATTTTGCTTTTTAAGTCAACCAAGTTATAATTTGAAACAGTTGTTCATTGGCAAATCAGTTTTTCTTACTTTTTCGTGATCTTTAGATAATAATCTCAACAATTAAAGGCTTAAAATATGGGGCAGCCAGCTAAGCAATGTATTTAAGACTCAATATTCAAGTTAGCTAGCTAACAAAATCGTCTATCAAAATTTCAATGTCCATTGAAAAGAAAAGCAATTGAGGGAGAAAAAAGAAAAACCAGTGACCAGCCCCAACGTGACTGTTTCTTTTCTTGGCCAACCCATTCATGATCACCTTGTGTTGCAAATTTTGGAGTAAGAGACATAAGGTGCCCTCGAACCCCAGAAGCGAGTTGCAGCAAATGGTTCAGCATGTTCTTCGCCTTCTCAACCAGTTTCCACTAGGAAGCTCTCCCACTGATGAAAGACATCTGATGTGTTGCTTTCATACCAAATTTTGATCACCAAGTTACTGAGTCTTTCAGATTCCTAATTAAAGGCATTAAGATTTGACCCTTGCTCTGGAGGGCAATTTAGGACTTATTCTTCTTGCTCTCAAGAAATTGCTCCCAGATCTTCCAAACTGGGACAATAAAAGCCACTTTTCAAAGTTAAGTATTTAAAATCATTTAAATGGTAGCAAAGCCTGCAATGCTGGCAAACTTATTTGTGAGGGTTCTGCCACAGATTCAATCCAAAATGCATATTAAAGAATGAGAGAATTCCAAGATATAAGTTATGATAGTGCTTTCCAGCAAGAGGCATGCTATTAAGAAGTAATATGGAGGTGGAGAAATGAAAAGCAGAAAAACTGAAGAATCATCAGATATCTTAGTTACGAAAAACTGAAGAGAAATGGGGCATTCCAGTTGAGGAAGGTTTGGAGTCTTATCTTAAATAAGGGAAACATGTACATGTTTGGAGTTATACTATGCTGGTAATTCTTGGCCAGGGCATTCAGATGACTCTCATGTTTTTTGTGTTTGTTTGTTTGCATACTGATATGGTTTGGCTGTGTTCCCACCCAAATCTCATGTTGAATTCCCATGTATTGTTGGGTGGACCCAGTGGGAGGTAATTGAATCATGGGGTCTTTCCTGTGCTGTCCTCGTGATAGTAAGTCTTATGAGATCTGATGGTTTAAAAAAATGTGAGTCTCCCTGCACAAACTCCCTTCTCTCGTCTGCCACCGTGTGAGATATGCCTTTCACTTTCCACCATAGTTGTGAGGCCTCCCCAGCCATGTGGAACTTTAAGTCCAATAAATCTCTTTCTTTTGTAAATTTTCCAGTCTCAAGTACGTCTTTATCAGCAGTGTGAAACCAGATTAATACACATGCTGAATCAGAATTTCTAGGGTAGGGCCTGGGTGTGTGTCATACATCAGAACCACTCCAGGTTAAGAAACACTCCTGGTTAAGAAAAACATTGTACCATATATGTATTTTTTCTTCTTGATTTTCTCCTTATATCACAAATTAATTTTTCCAATATCATTAATTTTTTAAAAAAGAACACATTCTGATTATAAAAACAATTCACTGAAAATTTGGAAAATATGAAAAAGCATACATATAAAGGTAAACATCATTTATAATTTCATTAATCAGGGATACCCTTTTAGTCTATGGAGTTTGAATCTGGATAGATTTCAAAAGATCTGTGGCACAAACCTCTAAAAATGTATGGAAAATTACTCCTTAGTCTTTTTTCCCCCAAACCCATACATAGTTTTTTATAATATTCGTATCCTATATTTTGTTTTGAAACTGTTTTTTTACTCAGTTAACAAGAATGCATGCACATTTGTCCATATCCTTAAGTACCCTTTGAGAATATAACTTTTACAGGATGAATAATATTCCACCAGTCATCCTCCCATGGTTGAACAGTAACTCTAACTATGTTTGCTACTATAAATAATGCTGTCATAAACATCCTTGTACATGAATCTCTGCATTTTTTTTTTTTTTTTCCTGAGACGGAGTCTCGCTCCATCGCCCAGGTTGGAGTGCAGTGGCGTGATCTTGGCTCAGTGCAAGCTCTGCCTCCCAGGTTCATGCCATTCTCCTGCCTCAGCCTCCCGAGTAGCTGGGACTCCAGGTGCCCACCACCACACCTAGCTAATTTTTTTGTATTTTTTAGTGGAGACGGGGTTTCACCATGTTAGCCAGGATGGTCTCGATCTCCTGACCTCGTGATCCGCCCACCTCGGCCGCCCAAAATGCTGGGATTACAGGCGTGAGCCACCGCACTCGGCCCATCCTAAATTATTCGAGTGGGCCAATGTAATTCTGCTCTGTCGCCCAGGCTGGAGCTTAGTGGTGAGATCTCAGCTCTCTGCAACCTCCGCCTCCCGGGTTCAAGCGATTCTCCTGCCTCAGCCTCCTGAGTAGTTGGGATTACAGGCATGCACCACCACGCCCTGCTAATTTTTCTATTTTTAGTAGAGATGGGGTTTCGCCATGTTGGCCAGGCTGGTATTGAACTCCTGACCTCAGGTGATCTGCCCGTCTCAGCCTCCCAAAGTGCTGGGGTTACAGGTATGAGCCACTGCTCCCAGCCTGTTTGTATGTTCTTGAAATGCATTGTGTAGCTTTGATTTCTTTTCAGATCTCTTGTATTAGCAAAGTTTTTTTGGAAAATGACAACCTGATAACGGGCCCAAGTGTCCTTAAATGAGTTACCTGAACAAAGACAAAAGAATTCACTGGAGTTACTCTAAAACCCTTTCTCAGTCCCAGCCCAGGCATCTCCTGCTCCCCAAATTATCCATTCCTTCCTGTGGTGTCTAGGTGTTAGATGTGTCCACATCAGAACCCCGCATGTGAACATGCTGCCTGCTGGGTGGAGGGAAGGAACCCTTCAGAGTGTGAGTCCTGGTGGAAGGTAAACCTCTCCATCCTGTTACCAGAGCATCAGGAACTATACGCCTTCTCCTGATAGCTGGCTCAGTATGCCTGAACCAGGCTTCACCAACTATGTGTTCCAACTCAAGGGCTTTGTCTTGCAGGAATCACGCAGGCACAAGGATAGCTGAGAAATGACTCAGGGCAGCAGCAGGGGCTTACAGCGGCAGTGGCCAGTGCAGTGCTTCAGGTCCTGGGTAGGACCTTGGCTATGTACTTGAGGCTATCCATACCTCTCTTGCATTTTTCTCTCTTGCCTTCTGTCTGAATAACAGCCTTCCCAAAGATATTCGTATCCTCCTCCCTGGAACCAGTGAGTATGTCAACCTACATGGAGAAAGGAACTGTGCAGATGTGATGCAGTTAAGGACCTTGAGATGGGGGAAGAATGTCCTTAATTCTCCAAGTGGGCCAGTGTAATTTCAGGAGCTTTTATAAGAGGGAGGCAGGAGGGTCACAGATAGGTGACGGCCGTGTACCAATGGAAGTAGAGTGTCTACACCAATGGAATGATGTGGACATGAGCCAGGGAACGCTGGAAGCCTCTAGAAACTCAGACAGTCAAGGAACTGATTCTTCCCCAGAGAAGCCAGCCCTCGCAACCCTTTGATTTTACCTCCATAAGGCTCATTTTGGACTTCTGACCTCCAGAACTATAAGATAATAAATTTGTGTTGCTTTAAGCTACTAAGTCTGTTAATTTGTTACAGCAGCAATAGAAAACTAACACATCTTCTCACTGATTCCATGATATTCTCTCAATACAAATTTCTGCTGAATTAAACCACAGTCCATTTCAGTTGCTTATTACCAACTGAATGTCACCCACCTCTAGCCTGCACCCCAGTGTCAGTTGGGTACCCATCTTCTATGCTCCGTGCCACATCCTGGTTCCTGTGAAGGAGCCTCTCTCGCCCTGAGTTGTGATTGTCTGCTTACTGGGCTATCTCCCCCTCCAGACTATACTCAGTAAGAACAAGGACTGAATGTGATTCACCTTTCCATGCCAACACCTAGCACAAGGTACGAATAAATATTAGTTGCAGGAATGAATTAAATCTTGTTTGCATATAAATGTGCAAAAAAGGTGGAAGTGGCTTAAGAAAAAAAATTTTTGAGATTAAACATTCATACTAGGCTCTTTCTTTAGACAATGGAAATTATAAAAAATCATATACTTCTCTAAAAGGAAAATTCTGTTCAGATTTATGATAGAACTGTAAAAAGCTGAGAAAACTTACAATATGTTAGCTAAATCACTTGGGCAGAACTGAAAGCAGAGTCAATGTAATCAACATATGATAGTATTAAAACCTAATGAGAAATTAAATGTCCATTTCAGTAATGCTGGGTGTGTCTGTGTCTCTTACACTTCAATGTTATTGTAGGACACTCCAGTGGCTGGTTGCAAAATCTTGATGGTCTGCTAAACCTGGCTTTATCCAGGCTGATGTAGAACATGCATTTGAGATGCTTGAGCTGAGGAGATCTCTTTCCCTTGCATGACAGGGAGCCTTAAATGATTTTCTCCCCTCCCTACCAACCATGTTTCCTGTCTAAATTTTTTAAGCCTTTGGACTCTATCCTACCAAAATTCAAAAGCACAAGTGCACAAAGATATTCACTGCAGCACTGTTTGTAATAACATTCAGTTGGAAGCAACCCAAATGTCAATCAACAGGCAAGTAGTTGAATAAATTGTGGTACATTCATAATCCAGAGTTGTATGCATTTCTTAAAAAGAATGAGGTAGTTTATATGTACTACTTGCCTTATAATCATATTTCACTGTTAAAAACCCTCCAGGGCCTGCAGTTGCATTTGAGTAAAATTTAAACTCCTTCTTCTGGTCTAAAATGCCCTCCATGGGGTGGCTGTGCCTACCTTTCTGACCTGAGGGTTGGCACTCTCCCTTCTCCATTTGGATTCAGCACAGTGGCCTTCTCTGTCGACTCCTTCTCAGCCACCCCCAGCTCATTCCTACCACAGGCCCTTTGCACTCACTGTCCTCTTTGCCAAGAATGTTCTTTCCTAGATCAATGTTTATCAGCCTCAATTACACATTTAGACCATCTGCATCCCAGGCTGCTTCCCAAACCAATTAATGCAGAAGCTCTGGGGGTGGGACCCAGGCATCAGGTTATTTGGGGTTTGTTTGCTTGTTTGTTTTGAAGCTTCCCAGGTGATTCTCTGCACAGCCCACCTAAAGAACCAGGGCTTCCTGTGATGGCTCCTCTCCAACGTTCAAATGTCATCTCCTCAGAGACAGCATGATCACTCTACTTTCACAACTAAAGATTTCATTTAAGAAATAGAGTTTAGAAAGAAAAGTATAAACAGAAGATGAGTACAAAATGGAATTGAATTTGTAAAAATAAGGGTAAGAGTGGGACAGCATTGTTGAAAAGACAAAATAAAAAATAAAATAACCTGATTAAAGCATGGGCAAAGGACCTGAATAGACATCTTCCTAAAGAAGACATGAAAATGGCCACGAGGTAGGTAAAAAGGTGCTCAATATCACTAATCATCAGGGAAATGCAAATTAAAACCACGATGAAATATTCTCTTACACCTATGAGGATAACTACTATGAAAAAGACAGGAGATAACAAGTGTTGGTGAGGGTGTAGAGAAAAGACAATCCTCGCACACTGCTGGGGGGAATGTAGATGCACGCAGCCATTATGGAAAACAGTATGGACATTCCTCAGAAAATTGAAAGTAGAACTACCATGCAATCCAGCAACCCCAGTTCTGGATATATGCTTCCAAAAAATGAAACCACCATCTCAGAAGTTATCTGTGCCCACATGTTCAATGCAGTATCATTCACAATAGTAAAGATATGGAAACAACCAGCGTCTGCCAACAGATGAATGAATGAAAAAACTGTCACACACACACACACACACAATGGTATGTTATTAAGCCTTAAAATAATAAGATACTGCCATTTGTGACAACATGGATGACCTGGAAGACATTACGCTAAGTGAAACAAGCCAGACACAGAAAGGGAAATACTGCATGATCTTACTTATTTGTGCAATCTAAAACACGTCAGATACATAGAAACAGAGAAGAATGGTGGTTTCCAGAGTGGGGAGGATCAGGAAACGGGGAGAGGCAGGTCAAAGGATACAAATTTGCAATTATATAAGATGAACAGGTCTAGAGATCTCATGTACGGCATGGTGACTGTAATTAATTAATTATGTTGTAAACTGAAAATTTGCTAAAAATGTAGATTTTAGGTGCTCACCAGACACACATATACACAAAGTAACTATTGTGGTAATGGATATTTTAATTTGCTTGCCTGTAGTAATCATTTCACTACATATATGTATATCAAAACACTGTGCTGTACACCTTAAATAAAAAAGAAAAGACAATATAGCAATTTCAAGGAAGACAGAATTTAAGTTTCCATTTGCTCACTTGCAAAGTGTGATCTTGTACCCATTACCTAGCATCTCTGAGCCTCTCTGAAAAGAGGATAATTGTGCTCATCTTGGAAAAATTTTCAAGGAATAGACGAAACCTGAAATGGCCCACAGTGAACACTAGGTAACTAGTATTCATTATTGTTAAATAAGAAATGATTGGTTGAAGCAGTAAGTGCTTTACTAAGTCAAAGAAAACAGAAATATCAAGTGCCTGGGAATGACAGAGCTTCTTCCAGTAGGCAGAATTTAATTTTTGTCTTAGAGTAAATCTAGAATTTAGACAAACAGAGAGCATGGTGAGGATAGCAAGTGGCATTGCAGGGGACTGAGAATAGAACGAACAAAGGCTGGAGGTAGAATTTTGCAGAATGTGTTTGGGGAAGAGGGAGTTAAAACAGGAGGAAAGAGAACACAATGTTTTCAGAATGGACATACCTTCTGTTTTCTATCATATGGCATCTTTTTAGCACTGGCATTTACCTGCATTAAATTGTGTAGAAGAGTAAATCTCTGATTGGAAGCAGATCTATCATGGGTAGAGGCAGACAGGTGGGGGTGGTAGAAGCCAGGCTTTGGAAGGCCACTCCCTTCAACAGGAACTAGTGTGGTCTCCTGGAGTCTGACTCTGGGGCATGAGTTAGCTAACCACAAAGAAGCAAGCTTTGGTTTTCCAGGAACAGACCACAAACCAGTTCCAAGTGGCAGCACTTGGTTCTCTCATGGGGCAACCCAGCCATTCTCAAGGGCAGCCCAGTTCTGTGTGAATCAGGGTCCCGGCAGGAAAGTGTGGCGCACCCAATCAGGCAAACCAAAGAATGTCCAGTGAAGGGACAATTAACAAAGGGCAGGCAAGGTCAAGGAGAACCAACTTTGATAGGGACAGCACAGTGGGGAGGGATGGAAGGGAGAGCTGTAGGAATCTTGAGAGGGGCTGCCTGACAGGAGCTGTAGCTTTCTTCAGAGGAACGTGGGCTGGGGAATAAATATCCCTGTCTCTCTCATCTGCCCTCTCTTGCAGGTGGTCACCCTCCCCCACACTGGCTGGCCAAGACCAAGCCAGAAGCGAGAAGGCAAAAGTGTCTGTTTGTGCAGTCTTTACATCAGTTTCTCTCTCCTGGGGTACAGAGCTGAATCCAGAAGCGACAACAGTAGATTTGGAATACGCAGCACAGCCAACATCTCACAGAATGACAAGCCCACAGAAGGGGCTGATTACCAGGCTGCATCACCCTTAACAGACCCCTGTTGGTGGAGCCCCTCTGGACCTCTCTCTTTTACCCTTCCTCACATCCACCTCCTAAACATCTAACTGACATCCAGTCTGGCCAACTGGACCTTCTAATATCTCTCAAAAATATACTCTGCTCACACCGTATACCTAAACTCCACAGGGATTGAAGATTTATGGTTTTGTTTCTTATACCTAAAAGTACTGGATGAAAACCTTGCTGGATATTTATGAAACCCTGGAGTAAAGAGAGGACTTCTCAAAGCATGACCTCAGAGGCAAAACCACAAAGGAGAGGACTGAGAATTTGTGCTACATAAAAATCAGAAACCTCCATTTGACAAAACCCACCATGAACAAAGTTGAAAAGGCATCCAAAAAACCTCAAATAAAATTCAAACAATGAAATAAAAATGCCATTTCAGCAAATTTAAGTAAAAATTTATCTAAACATATAAAGTCCTCATACAAATAGATAAGAACTGACCCAGGTTTGGGAAGGGCAAAGAGGGAGCTATGAGGAAACCTGAACAAATAAGGAAAAGGCTGTGAAAAGTAAAAATAGGCCCATAGGCGAAGGACATGAACAAGACTGATGAAAGAGAAATAACAACTTGATCATAGCATATGGAAAAAGTCTAGCTACTCAATCCAAGAAATGCAAGTTTAAACAAGAAACTCTCCAACCCAATTCACAAAGATTGTTTTTAATGAGAGCACTCAGTGCAGGCAGGAATGCAATAAAGGGACCCTCGTGATTGCTTAGATGAATATAAATTATTATAAACTTTTGAAAAGCAAATTGGAAGTCCAGTATTGAAAAACTTCAAATATTCATCCCCTTTGCCCCAACATTTTCACTTCCCAGAATCTATCCAAACACTCTGCTGCTCACAGGATGAAGTCCAGGCATCTCAATATGGCATTCATCTTTCAGGTTTCATCTCCCATGTCTCTCCAGCTGACATTTGCTACTCCATCAGTGCAAAACTGCCTGTCCTTACCTAGATATACACCCTGCCCCTCCATGCCTTGGAGCATTTCCGGCTCATTTTCTTCTGCTTGGAAAGCCCTTCACCCTCTTCTTGGCTTGGCTAACTTTGCTTACTCTTCTGGAATCAGCCACATTATCGGAGGCCCTGATTCCCATCCAGGTTGAGTTAATTTACCGTCTCCATGTTTCCATAGTAGCCAGTACATGATTTTTGTGGACAATTCACACAGTATGTACACATATATTTACATTTTCATGTATCTGATTGCATACGTGTCTCTACCATCTCGGTTTTTCTCTGTATTCCCTACACTGGTGGTTTTTAGCCGGGGGCAATTCTGCTCCCCCAGGGGACATTTCCAGACAATGTCTCAAAACATTTTTGGTTGTTACAATTGGAGGCGGGAGGTGTCACTGATATCTACCGTGTAGAAGCCAGGCATGCTGCTAAATATCCTGTAACATACAGAGGAGGCCCCCACAACAAGAATTATCTAGCCCCAGATTTCAACAGTGATGAGGCTGCTATATTCTACCTAGCTTCTGCCTAGCCTGGAATATAAACACATACATCAATTAAAAAAAACCCACGAAACTATATAATGAACAAACATAAAATGTACTTTCAAAACCCAATTTCTTCTTCCATACAATGGGCATAATTATAGCGATGCCAGAAGGTTGCAGGGAGGATTAAAACAGACAACATACGAACCGTGCCTAGTACAAAGCTAGTATTCCATCAGTATTAGTTCATCCCAACAATAAAGTGCGTAAGTTAAATCACAGACCTAGAATGTTTTGGTACTGAAATGAGTCTTAAAGACTTTTTAGTCAAAGCCTTTCATTTTATAGCTGAGGAAGCCAATCTTTAGACTAATGACTTGCCTAAATCATTGGCCTCAGATCAGTCTTTCCAGCTTAGTGGCAGACCACATTTTAAATGCACGCATAAGAGATAAATTGTAAGCTGACTCCTTTGTAAAACAAATAATTATCGTTTTTTGGTTTGGCTTGTGAATACAATTGTCATCGATATGTATAAAATTTTCTTAAAATACTTAGAATACTAACAGAACAATTATTCAACTGGATAATGTTACCAGAAGTTTTCAGGGGTTTATTTTAAAATTACATTTTTACATGTATGCAAAAATAGGCACATGTATTCAAATAAAAAGTTCAATAAATAATACACTGTTTCTCTGTAGGAGATATAATCAGAATCCAGAATGACAATTTAAATAGTTTATCATAAGCCTCTGGAATATGAACAGGCTTTCTGACATCTATGCTAAAAATTAACCACCTTATAACGATTCAGTTCTTCTTCCTTGCTCAATTGCTAATACAATAAAATTTCTTAGTAAAATATAACTTAGAGGCACTATCCGACCTGAGATCTCAGATTCTAACATGTTATGGCTTTTAATATGAACACCAGGATAACCAGAATGTAAACAAATTATGGCATATAAATTAAAACATTTAAAATATTTTAACATCTATGGACTTTATTAGGTGTTCCTTATACAGTCATCTGGTATGTTTAAAGAGTGTGCAATCATATAAAAGGAAATATGGTCATAACTGATTGAAGTAATAAAATCCTGAAACTAAATAACATCTCATAATTCATTGCACAACATATATTAGATTTCATTACATCAGTATATAGCTTAGTAGTAAATTCTCCTGATGGCCATAAACCTCTAAGGTGTTGTCATCCTGAAAAATGAAGGAGGGGAGGGAGTTGGTGGGGTGCAGAATGGAGAAATCTTCCATAGTGCTGGTGTGATGTACCCTAAGTTGTAAAGTTATGGGACATCGCCACCTAGTGGCAGAATTTCATGCCTTGTTCTAATAAAGGGACTTTCCTTGTTTTCCAAAGAGCTATGAGTCTTATTCACTTTGTAAACATCCCTCTCTGTTGCTGTCCCTCCTAAAATCCATGCCTCCTGCCATACAGTGTAAACTCATCTGCTCTTCATCCATCAAGCTGTCAAGGATTTGGTTATGACAATTTTTATGTTCACCTAACTTTTTAATTCCAAGTACTTTGGTTATTTTCAAAGCTACACACAGGATGCCCATATTTTTAACACAACATCCTATTTGTGAAGGATTATTACTTTGGGCTTTGGCCCAGTTTTTATTCTTACTGCTGAATCTTTTCATAAGTCAAAATTAGTGCAGAGTTAATGCTTTAAAAGGGAGTCCTTAAAGTAAATAGCTAAATGAAATCATTACCAAAATGTACACTTGGGATTTATTAAGATTCTAGAATTTAAAAACAGGAAAAGGTGCCATCAGTGAAAATTCCATCACTAACATTTTGGTACCACTCGTAGAGCTTCACATAAATATTCAGACCATGATAGCTCAGTGCAAGAATGTTACCAAATATTTCCATGCAATCTGGAACCAGGACCAGAGCTAGCAATTGGGGGTCCTAAGGTCCAACATCCCTTACACTGCTTCCTACACCTTGACAACAGGAAGGCTGAGTGATGCTAGGTAGTGCACTACAACAGTGAACGTAAGCCAGCCATCTGTTTTTTTGCAAAGTATAGTAAAACAGAAAAACAGAACTAGACCACTTCAGAGTAAACAAACATAGCCTTCTTCAAGATGTAGGAAAACCGGATATTCAAAACCAATCTCAAACTTTAAACAATAAAAGATATCAAACATTTTAAACTGTACAAAGCAAATCAGCAGGATTTTAATGTTGGCAGTTTTAAAATGTCACCCATCCAAAACACAAAACAGGGAGATAGCCAAGTCTTAGCTCCATCCTAATCAAAGCTGTCATGCAGATCCAGTTCCACTCTTCTTATCTCCAGCAGGTACTTCACTCAAGGAGGTGACACCCAAGGGGAGTAGACGGACCAGAAACAAGAGTGCCGCATAGAAGGAAGAGAGGAGACCTTGGACCTTAGCTACTGGTTAGCTATTAGACTTTGGTGATATTCAGCGTTTTCCCAAGTTATTTTTTCTTGCTTCTCATCACATAATTTACATTATGCATACTATGTGCCAAAAACTGTTAGTGCTTGACATGTAGTCAATCTTCACAACTGTGTAAAGTAGGTTTCTATCATTAGCTCTATCTTAGGGCCAAACAAACTGAAGCACGGAGAGGTTAAATTGTATTCCTAAAGCACCACACAGTGAGCAAATAAGATTCAGACCTGTGCAGTCTAACCCAGAATTAGCTCTGAATCACTCTATCATTCTGTCTA
Source organism: Theropithecus gelada (assembly GCF_003255815.1). Classification (NCBI taxonomy): domain Eukaryota; kingdom Metazoa; phylum Chordata; class Mammalia; order Primates; family Cercopithecidae; genus Theropithecus; species Theropithecus gelada. The sequence continues at coordinate 98,581,608 of NC_037676.1, forward strand.
CAGGACAAGCCTGTGTGTTTCCGGCACTCTCATGGTGATTTTTCACACAGGACAGCTTTTGATAAAAGAAAGGCTCTCTTTCAAATGAAAGGACTTCACTGATGGATTAACAAATTCTCACCCATTCACCTATGTGAGCCAAATACTAGATCTACTTTCTTAGTCTTCATAACAAGCAGGACGATAACCATAATTTACAATGAACACAAAACATTGATATAGTGTTCAAAGAACTTTTGCACACTTGTTCTCATTTAGAAGAATGAAGTAATCTGGAAACATAGAATAGGCATACACTTTGGCTTTAGGAAGAACTCTTACAAAATCAGAGGTTGCCCTATGTAATACCACACTTTTTTTTTTTTTTTTTTTTTTTTTTTTGAGACGGAGTCTCACTGTGTCTCCCAGGCTGGAGTGCAGTGGCGCGATCTCGGCTCACTGCAAGCTCCGCCCCCCGGGTTCACGCCATTCTCCCGCCTCAGCCTCCCAAGTAGCTGGGACTACAGGCGCCCGCTACCGCGCCCGGCTAGTTTTTTGTATTTTTAGTAGAGATGGGGTTTCACCATGTTAGCCAGGATAGTCTCGATCTCCTGACCTTGTGATCCACCCGCCTCGGCCTCCCAAAGTGCTGGGATTACAGGCTTGAGCCACCGCGCCCGGCCAATACCACACTTTTTACCTTGAGCAGGTGGATAGCCTGGGGGTTCCTGTTATACCTCAATCTTGGTCACTTCTATTTATTCCCCTGTCCTTCAGCAGTGCCCTTAGGCTTGCTTTAAACATTAACAGCTATTCATAAGCATGGTTTCTAGGGTCAGAGCCCAGCCTCCCTCCACCCACCCGGCTCCCTACACACCTTGACAGTACTCTTTGAGATGCCTCAGTTCTAGTCTCCTTGTAATCGTACATGGTAGATGTCTGAACGAATAGACCAGAGTCCTGCAAAAGTGATCTTGAAATCACAATTAAAAGAGCCTTTGGAGACATCTATTCAGGAAAATTTTCTGAATAGACAAATGCTTTTAAAAGGGGTTCTAGATAGCCCATCTTCTTGGCCTCCTTCTGCAAAGTAGGACATTAAAACTTTGTCACAATGTGACCGGAGCAAAACCATTATCAAGTAATCTTGTTGTCTTGAACCAGACAAAAGAAAATTGACATGATTTAAGGACAGGTTTAGAAAAATAATCTGACTAGCAAAAAACAAACAAACAAACAAAAAAAAACTAGCGGGGGAAGCGGGTTCCTAGGGAATTTAAGAGGCTATTTTAGCAAAAATTTGAAGATGCTCTTCATGATACACACATTTCTCATTGCTTTACAAATTTTAAATGTAACACAAATAAGTTTCTCACACAGTTTTGTTATTTGAAGTAAGGCATTCCTACCACACACAGCAATGACTTGTCCTGGAAAACCAGGGAGGCTGCAGGTGCTACTGTTCCTTCTCTGCTAGCTGTGGCTCCACACTCTCACCTCCACCAAACAAAGCATTTCGGAATTCAGGAGTGGAAATGACAACATTAAATAATTCTAATTTCCTTTTTTTTTTTTTTTTTTTTTTTGGAGACAGAGCCACTGTCGCTCAGGCTGAAGTGCAGTAGTGTGATCTAGGCTCACTGCAATCTCCGCCTCCCGGGGTCAAGCAATTCTGCCTCAGCCTCCCGAGCAGCTGCGATTATAGGTGCCTACCACCACGCCTAGCTAATTTTTTCTATTTTTAGTAGAGACAGGGTTTCAGCGTGTTGGCCAGGCTGGTCTCGAATTCCTTCCTTCAGGTGACCTGCCCGCCTCAGTCTTCCAAAGTGCTGGGATTACAGGCATGACTCACCATGCCAAGCCAATGATTCTAATTTATATTTTAAAAAATTACCCTATGATCTTAAAACTTTTAATTGATTACTATCCAAGCCTTAAACTTCATAACAATTATTTCCAAAGTGGAAAAGTCACTGGGATATGGAGACAAGTATGATTTGTATTTATACTTCCATTTTTCTAATGTCTACTTTTTGTTTTCTAGTATACATGTTAGCACAGGAGTATATATATTACTTAAGCATGCCTATGTTGGGGTGAATACATAATTTATTTTTAAATGATAGGATGCAAAATCAAATCTATTTGGATAGCAGTGAAGAGGCTATTTCTCAATCCTGGCAAACTAGGGGGTGTACTCCCCCTTCTTTTATTCAGTAGCTTCCACAAGGATGTAACTTATGGAAGTTATATCCTTCCATAAACTGATAGGCTATCCAACCAGTGAGGAAAACTGATAAAGTGGCCTCTGAGCTCCAGGTAGCAGCTAAACACGACTAAAAATATCTTGAAAGTTTGGAAAAAAATTTAACAGTAAATGGATTCAGTAGTTATTCAGTGTAAGGTTTGGAATTCAAAAACTCCAGCCATTACAATAGACATTTATTTAAAGTAAAACATCTGCAGACCAAATAATTCTTAAAATTGTTTGTTTCAAGTATAACCATCTTCATAACAGCTGCATTCACAGACTTCAACTACATGATTACTTCTTTGCCCATTCTTCTCTTTCTTTTCTTTCCCGAATAACCTCTTTCAGATACGGTTCAAGGTAGAAATTTTCCTAAAGAATGAATGAAATATTATATGTTACCATTGTGTACTGATATATCCCAAACACTCAACAGGTCTTCGATAACAAGAAAAAGAAAATTACTTTTTAATTTCCAATTTTAGAAAACATATTCTCAACCTAAGAACTATCTGCTTTTTAAAAAGTCAAATCTGTGGTGATAGTGTGGTAAGTTGCTTTGATAGGTTATGAGAGGGAAGTCTTTTTGGGAAGAAAAAGAAATGAGTGTCTACAGGCCTTTGCCTAGTTTCAATGCAGTTCAAGGGGTGAGAGTTTGCTTCACAGAAGCTCTTCTTGGGATCTGGAGGGCCACTCAATGGGATGATCTTTTCATCTAAGTAGGAAGCAGAGTGCAGAGGTAGAACAACAATGACCTGGGTGGCAACAGACCTGGATTTTAGTCCTGGCTCTCTATATTAGATACTTGCTTAGTGATTTCAGAAGAATCATTTCACATATAAGAGTCAATGTGGTTTTCTTCTAAAACGGAAATAACATTTGCTTTATTAACCTCACCAAACTATTGACAGAATATTTATTTGACATGACTCAGAAAACTCTAACACCACGCAAATGAACATGTTTCTCGTTTCTAAAACTCAATCCTTAATGAGCAACATTGTCAGGTAGATAAAGCTGTGCTACCTCTTCATATTTGGTCCACTGCTCTTTAGGCAAGATCTGATGCTTCAGGTTCAGGTCCAGTGCCCTCTTAATTCGAAACATCCTGCCATTATAAAGGTTCTCAGGAAGCCTTCTTATGGCTTCTTTTACGTCTTCATCCTCGTACATTGTATCATCTCGCAATAACCCTATGACAGACGACAAAGTTAGATAGCACATGCATCTCAAAAATCACGTTTTTTTAAAATTAGTAAAATATCTTTATGACTTATAACTTACAACTTTTGGTGAACTATCGAATTCAAATCACTAGGTTCAATGGAAATTCAATGCACTTCATACATTAGGTTGGTGCAAAAGTAATTGCGGTTTTGCCATTAAAAGTAATGAGTTATTACTTGATATAATGGGTTATTTCTTGAACTAGACTATGGAAACAATATATGAGCCTCTTAAAATCCAATGCCACAAAATTCATATTTTATCTAAACCATTTACAAAATATTTTAAATGTTTACTTTGTTTTTAAACACACATTAATAAACCACATCTCTACTTTCTCATAGTTTAAATCTGAGATCAAGGTATTAATGAATCTTAAAATAATAGTATACTAAGGAACCAGTGACTTTTGCTTACACTTTCTTCAAGCTTCAATAGCAAAAGATGAAGTTCATGGCAAATTACAAAGTTCTAAAAAAGCTTAGGAAACATATGATTGCATGGATATGATAAAATTTTAATATTTGAAAAATCTCTACTTTCAGTGTTTATAAAACTTAAAATTTTAAGTGGAATGCTGGGCGCACTGGCGCATACCTGTAATCCCAGCACTTTGGAAGGCAGAGGCAGGTGGATCACCTGAGGTCAGGAGCTCGCCACCAGCCTAACATGGTGAAACCCTGTCTCTACTACATACAAAAAAAATTAGCCAGGCATGGTGGCACACGCCTGTAATTCCCACCTACTCAGGAGGCTGAGGCAGGAGAATCACTTGAGCCCGGGAGGCGGAGGTTGCAGTGAACTGAGATTGCGCCACTGCACTCCAGCCTGGTGACAGAGCAAGACTCTGTCTCAAATAAATAAATAAAATTTTAAGTGGTAGAGTTGGGAGAAGGGGTGTAGAAGGAAAATGTCTTACTACTTAAATCATTACCAAGTCAAACATTTTAGAGGCTTTCATCCCTCTCCTCTCAAAAAAATTTTAAAAAGGAACTGGATTTAACATAATGTGATTTAATTTTAAAATCTTCTGATGTATACAAGAACTGAAATATATTTTGGAACCACAGTAACACTTGTAAAAGCAATACTCTCAGAAAAAAAAGAAAAATTAAAAAGCACAGATGCTTACCCAGTTTATTGAATCCTGCAGCATTGTAATACCATTTTCGAATACCATCCAGCCACTTGCCTGATGCTGAAACTGATCATTGTCACACTGTTAGTTGCTACAATTATACTATATGAACACACTGATGGGCAAGCAACCAGTACTCAGTTATCTTGCTGATGAATGCAAACATAGAAAGAAATTTCCTTTTAAAAGTATATACTATATACAGCAAGAATTTAATCAAAAAAGAATTAGATTTAAAAGAAAAAAGTTTATAAACTGTTGATAAAAATTGCTTATTTTATTTATGAGCAAAAGTGGCTGCAGGAAAATGGTGGCAAGTCATGGAAGAAGAGGGTAAACTCAAACACTGAATGTACAAAAGATCCATAGGTACATCGTGTGCCCTTATGCCTGCCCTGTTACCTTCAGAAATGAAGGGGTGAGAGATAGTAAAAGGACTTGGAAATTTCCATCATTTGTAGTTTCATAAATAGATCACAGGAAATAATTGTAAACTTTTCATTTCAAAGGAGCTGGAGTTGTATGAAAAGAGAGTGAGATTTCAGCATAGGCTGGCAGGTCTAAATGACCCTCATCCTGTAAAAATTTTACTCGACATTACAGTTATTTCATTTGGCTACATTCTTTAAAAATATATGTATTTTGGGGAGGATTTTGATACCATTAGTCATTTAAACATTAATATGGATTAGTAAAAGAAGTCCATTTACCTCCTCCTAAGCAACTAAGTTACCCCCAAGGGAACAGATATTGAAAACGGATGAGAAATGGGTAATTTTAAAATTCTTTGGGCAACAGGGCTGAGTCTGATGAAGTAACCCAGCAGGGTCCAAGTACAGCAGGACCGTACCTGACATTTTAGGAGAGACGTTTTACAAAAGGGGAGGTAGAACAAATTTACATTTTCTTTTAAAATTTTGTCTAGCGTTAGCCCCTTACCAAGGAAGGAAAGCAAACTCTCCTTTCACTCAGCCCTCCTTGCCTGCAAACTCAGTGCACTACAGATTACGTGGCTTCAGCACATCTCCTTGGAAATGAAGTCACGTATAAAACTGCTGCTAGAAAAACAAGTATCAGTCAACAATCTACAAACATACTTGTGGAAGACAGATTATTTTTAACCACCTATCAGTGACTAGAATAATATTCACTAAACACTTATTGTGCACCAAACACTTTCCTATTTGCTTTACCAACATTAGCTGATTTATTTACATGCCTCTTACTACAGCAAGGGAAGCAGACTTACAGAAATGATCCCACCCAAGGTCAGAGTTAGCTAATGGGAGTTGAGATCTGGTTTATGTAGTTCCCAAACACGCACAGAATCAGTGTCTTGAATTTAGTAAGACTCCTTCAATATCTGCTAAATTAATAAAATAATTATTTAAAAAGTCTCCCCCACCCCCAAAAAGCTCAATGTCAATTAGGTTAGCGGATGTTTCTGGCAACCTGATGTTTCCTAACAGCTTCACAATTGCTGGGGTCAGGGAGAAAAGGATCAATATTTTTTAAAAGCTACTCCAACTTGGTTGCATTGCAGTGAGACGAGATTGTGCCACTGCACTCCAGCCTGGGCGACAAAGCAAGACTCCGTCTCAAAAGAAAAAAAAAAAGGCCGGGCGCGGTGGCTCAAGCCTGTAATCCCAGCACTTTGGGAGGCCGAGACGGGCGGATCACGAGGTCAGGAGATCGAGACCATCCTGGCTAACCCGGTGAAACCCGTCTCTATTAAAAAATACAAAAAACTAGCCGGGCGTGGTGGCAGGCGCCTGTAGTCCCAGCTACTCGGGAGGCTGAGGCAGGAGAATGGCGTAAACCCGGGAGGCGGAGCTTGCAGTGAGCTGAGATCCGGCCACTGCACTCCAGCCTGGGCGACAGAGCGAGACTCCGTCTCAAAAAAAAAAAAAAAAAAAAAAAGATACTCCAACTTGTACCGCCAGAGGGCAGAGATTAGCAAAAAAACAAAACAAAACAAAAAAACAAGGAAACCCAACTTAATGTTCAAGTTGTTTTAAATATTCCAGTAATATCTGCATTCTATTCCACAATAAATTTGTTTGAACCTACAATAAATTCAAATTTCTCCAAACCTACTGATCAAGCTGACATTCTAGATAATCCAAGGTTAATGTGAAGCGTCGCTCGTATCCCTTGCTAGACTGTCTCTGATTCACAGTTTGAGAAGCGCGAGGGGTGCAATGAAATTTCCAATTCTACTTCCTTGGGTCACTTTGCCTCAGTTGTCTTATCAGCGTAAACGGGAAATTAATATCTCCCTCGTGGCACTGGCAGGAGAATTTATAGGGCCAATGCACACGATAGAGCACCTGGGTCATAGAAGAAAGCACTGAGCTCATTCTGGTTGAAAGTCATCCACTAGTTATCTTCTTGTGACCTTTAACTTTTCTAAGGCCGAGGGGAAGGACTTCCGAGCACAGGCAGCTGGAACTCCAGGGCTGTTAGAGCCACCGCGGGCACCTTCACAAACAGCGGGTTAACACCCCAACCCTATATAGGCAAGCCCGGCCTGGGAACAACAAACGAGTGGGGAAGCACGTCCTTTTGGCTGGACTGAAGCCGCCACTTTCCCTTCCGCGACAAACTTGGTCACTTACAAAGAAGAGAGAAAACGGAGCGAGCTGCAGCGAAAATAAACGGTGGAGCGCGACGATGCCCGCCAAGAAGACCCCCCAGTCACTTACCCGCCTGCTTGCCAGCCATTTTGACCAGAAAATGAAACCTTGCCTTCTGGGTAAGTCATAGAGGACACGCTGTGCCCAGTCCGCAGGCGCGTTACGCCACATGGCGAACCGAGAAACGCCGCTTGCGCAGGCGCAGTTCTGACGGCTGTCGTTGAGCTCTTGCGTGTGCACTTCTCGGCCAGGGTGAGGCCAATGGAGTAGGCGGGGCATTTTGCGTGCTACATTCCAAGAAGTATTGGTTGTGATGTGATGGGAAGAACACAGGTCAGGAATTAGGAGACCGAGGCTTAAAGCTGGGTTCTGTTACTTGCTGTTAATAGCTATGAGAGCGTGGGCAGTATGAATTCAGCTCTTTGTGCCAGGTAGGAAGCTAAATGTTTTAAGAGCATCGTTTTATTTTCTATTGAAGGACTGATGGATGCACCATCCCAAAAATATATGGAATTGGTACACTGATTATTTCGAGTTGAAAATGTTGGAGAAATTGTAGTTTCAGAAAGGGTTTGATGACCCATCTCTTCCTGCATGCAGCAAGCCGTAAAGTTTCCTCCAGGATTCCTCCGGAGTACCCGTCCCTTACCAGAGGGAGAAAATAGCACCCATCACCAGAGACTGGAAACTGGGAGCTGCTTTGGACCTGAATATACTTTCCGAAATAACCCTTATCTTCCACTAAGTTTACACCCCACCACACCCACGTTTCTCCTAATGACTCCGCAAGAAATTCACTGCCCCTAGCCAGATCCCCTTTCTTCTGATTTGTAGTTCGTGTAAAAAGTATAAAGGCATCTTACATTGGCCACTTCACTCTCTTGTGAGGATCCCCATGCACATGTAAAACTAGTAAAATTAGTATGCTTTTCTCTTGTTAATCTGCCTTGTGTCAATTTGGTTCCTAGATCCAACCAAAGAGCCCACATAAGAGCAAAGGCGTGATCTCTCACTCCCCTACACTGTCATTTAATTCTAAAAGTACTGTCATTATCTCATTGTAGATAGGAGAAAGCTAAAGCTCAGAAAGGTTGAATAACTTGTCCAAGAGGACATGACTAGAAGAGTCCAGGTTCTTCTTCCAGAATCTGAAAATCCAGACGCAAACTTGGGGCTCCTTAATTCTAGGGCCATATGCTACACTACTAATCCAGGAAAGACACCAAGCCTTTCAGGCCTTGGGTTTCTCCAGCTGAAGATCTACATCTAGCTATTTTAGTGGAAGGTTAGGTCAGAAAAGGTTTTGGGTTTTTCGTTTGTTTGGTTGGTTGGTTTTTTTTTTTTTTTTTGGTCACCTCTTTTTTTGTTGTTCAGCCTCTATCACCCAGGCTGAATGGCACAATCTTGGCTCACTGCAACTTCTGCCTCCAGGGTTCAAACGATTCGTGCCTCAGCCTCCTGAGTAGCTGAGACTACAGGTGTACATGCCACCATGCTCGCTAATTTTTGTATTTTTAGTAGAGACAGGGTTTCACCGTGTTGGCCAGGCTGGTATCAAACTCTTGACCTCAAGTGATGCACCCACGTCGGCCTCCCAAAATACTGGATTACAGGCATGAGCCATCATGCCCAGAAGAAAAGGTTTTTAAAGATTAAATCTAAGATGTATTGCAGAATTTGCACATAATTTAAAGACAAAAGAGAAGTATATAGATTTGCTAACTTTTAAGGTCTCAGCCCCAACATGTGAAGTCTTAGGCATAAACATCTAGAGACAGAAAACAATTGGGGGGAACTGGCATGACTGATAGTTGCTGGTGAACTTCTACCATTACTCGGTGATATCTTTTTTCCCCTCAGTTTTAAGCTCAGAGCTGGGACAATATAGAATAGAACCTTGTCTCATCGTAAGTTCAAAAGGTTAGATTTAATGATCTTAGTCACATTCCAGTTCTAAGATTCTATTGATTTTCCTTTTTCTTCTATCTCCGTGCTGCTACAATTCTTCTATTAGTCAGTCCTATATGCAGCACTAAAGCTGATGAATGATCTCTTCTATCTTACACTAGCCAAAGTGAAGTCTGAAAGATGTGAAGAAATGCAATACATATGTACATTGGCACATTGCCCTGCAGAGGGTAGGTACTCAATAAACTCTCCTCCCTTCTACCCTTTACATTTTACTTGCTGGTTACAGGTGAAGGTGACAAGAAAAGACATATCAAAAGATCAGAAACCCAAAATTGTCACAAAACCCAGCTCCTAAGGAATTCAGCTAGAGACTGAATGTTTGCTGGTAGTCATTAATGTTGATTCAAAAACTAATTTTGGTTTTCTTTTCTCCCAGCACAGGATTAGGGATTGCCTTTCTCTGCCCTCAAAGTTAGGCATGGCCATGTGATACTTTAGCCAAGAAAAATGTGATAACTTTTTAAGAGCAATTCTTCACATTCCTTTCCTTTTCCATAGACTGGTAACACTCCAGAAATGATGGAGACAGGATACATCAACCTGTATCACTAAAGATGATGTGGAGCAGAGCCTTTGTGGTCCTAAGAGACATGTATAAGATAAAAACCTTTTGTGGTTTTTCAATCATTTGAGGTTTTAGGATTGTTCATTGTATCAGCACAACTTGCCTATTCTGACTAAGGTTGTTCAGTGGGTTATTCATAAAGGCAAAATGCGGTTGTGAGCCATACAAAGAGAGGACAGGATGGTTCCATGGTGTCCCCAGCTTATTTTTTATTGTTTCCTGTTTGTTGATCTCATCCATTGGAGAACTCCATGAAAGCACCTATCTATGTCACACTCACCACTGTATTCTAGGAACTCAAATGTCGGTTGCATGAATAAAATATGTAACAGGAAAGCCACTATACCTGGCCCTGACCAATTACAAATTTAGTTTTTCATGAGGTTTTTTGAAGGGCATCCAGCACACCACAAAACCCTCAGCACAACAAACTACCCCGAAAGTTAGTGACTTAAAACACTTTCTCCCAATTCTGAATTCAGCTGGGTTGTTCTGCTTAGTGTAGTGTCTGCTAAGGCTGGGACATCCCAGATAACTTCTTCATGCATGTCTGGTACTCAGTTGGCATGGCTGAAAAAGCTGGGGTTTGGCCAGACATCTTTCTCTCCACCTAGTTTCTCCAGCAGAGTAACCAGACTTCTCTATACCATAGCTTAGGGTGCCAAGAGCAAAAGTTCCAAGAGGGCAAGCCCTGATGTGCAAATTCTTATCAAGCCTGTGCTTGACAAATGTCCCCTGGGCCAAATCACATTGGCCCAGAGTCAGTGTGGGAGAGGACTAACTACACAACAGTGCAAATACCAGGTGTGGTTCATGGGGGTTACCAGTGTTAACAGTCTACCCAACCTAGTGATCATAACGCAGACAACTGAAGTTGTGATACTTCGTTTTACAAATAAAAAAGCAAAGACTCAGAGATGAAATCACTTGCCCAGGATAACACGTCATAAACAGAAAACAAATCTTTTTTTACTGGTAATAAGTCAAAGGCTAGTTAAGCCTTTCACTATATCTCATTGCCCCTAATCTTTAAACTCCACTTTCCTTTTCCTGATTCTTAGCCAACTGTGAATATCTGTGTTCAAGAAGTTAACAATGTAGATAATCCAAAATGAAGTGTGCTTTGTGGCATTATCTGAGCTGTAGATATTAGATGACTAATGTAGTATGTGCTCTGGAAACTTGTAACAGTTCAAATGAAATAAAGCCATTTTATAATGAAACCACTTTAAAATCCTCCGTTTTCATCTTCACTAGAATGACAAAGCACCAACTTAAAGTAAACCAACTCTCTCCCTTTCTCTGAACTTGCTGTATTTTCTAAGAAGGAAAAGGTAAACAAGAATTGAGTCACTAGGAACTTGATGAAAAATCTACCACAGTATATGTACCCAAATTTACAGTATCAAATGGTTACCAATATCAGTTGAGACCCGAGGCATTTAAAAATATATTCATTTATTCATACATATATTCACTTTACAACATTGCATTTTCACATACATAAAAATCTAAAGCGTTTTTAAGAATTTATCAAAGTCTTGTACTGATGCTTTGGCAATCTCTTCACAAAATATTTCGTCAGGAATAGATACGAGTTTGTCCAAAGAGATGTAGTTAGGTTTTGCTGGATCATACTGTGCTCTTCCTAAATAGGTAAGAAACAAGTGTCTTTCTTTGATTTTAAACAGCCTTGTATTAAATACCTAGAAAAGAAAAAAAGTTTTTAAAAAACATTGCACATTGGAGGATGAAATATTAAAAAGTTTACTTGGCAAAAATTTTAATAGGTTAACCAATACAAAGTACTAACCACGTGTTCAGTAAGTAGGATAAATGCCAGAGGATTTAAATCCTATATTTTCTGTTAAAAAACAAGAAAAAGGGATTCAAAATCAACATACAAAAAAAAAAAAATAATAATTAAGGGCTATAATGTGGGCAAAGAAGATTGAGTGCTCCAGAGACAGAGGAGAATGTGTTAAAAAAGCAAATCTTCGGCCTGGCGCGGTGGCTCACGCCTGTAGTCCTAGCACTTTGGGAGGCTGAGGCAGGCAGATCATCTGAGGTCAGGAGTTCAAGACAAGCCTGGCCAACATGGCAAAACCCTATCTCTACTAAAAATACAAAAATTAGCTGGGCGTGGTGGTACATGCCTATAATCCCAGCTACTCGGGAGGTTGAGGCAGGAGAATTGGTTGAACCCAGGAGACAGAGGTTGCAGTGAGCCGAGATCCTGCCACCGCACTCCAGCCTGGGCAACAGAATAAGACTCTATCTCAAAAAAAAAAAAAAAAAAAAAAAAAAAAGGGCAAATCTTCAAGCCTTACCCCAAAACTACTTAATCAGCAACTCTGAGAGCTAACTTGAACCAATGTTAGAGATCAAGATGTTATTGTAAAAAAAATGGTAAGATTTCATAATCTGTAACACCTCTCTCTTTTTAAATTCCCACACACCTCCCCTTAACTAGAATCAAAATGAAATGAATCTGACCTCTGCGAGAGCAACTGGGAAAGTATGTCTTACCTGCCTCAAACTAAAACTCCTAAAAACTACAGTGAGCAGCAACTTTAGAAAGGAGTCGGGCCGGGCGCGGTGGCTCAAGCCTGTAATCCCAGCACTTTGGGAGGCCGAGACGGGCGGATCACGAGGTCAGGAGATCGAGACCATCCTGGCTAACACGGTGAAACCCCGTCTCTACTAAAAAAATACAAAAAAACTAGCCGGGCGCGGTGGCGGGCGCCTGTAGTCCCAACTACTCGGGAGGCTGAGGCAGGAGAATGGCGTGAACCCGGGAGGCGGAGCTTGCAGTGAGCTGAGATCCGGCCACTGCACTC